>NW_027675583.1:0-17500 GCF_965601325.2 Salmo salar | reverse complement strand
GGTGTGTGTGTGTTGTCGGTGTGTGTGTGTGTGTTGTCGGTGTGTGTGTGTGTGTTGTCGGTGTGTGTGTGTGTGTTGTCGGTGTGTGTGTGTGTGTGTTGTGTGTGTGTGTGTGTGTTGTCGGTGTGTGTGTGTGTGTGTTGTCAGTGTGTGTGTGTGTGTGTTGTCGGTGTGTGTGTGTGTGTTGTCGGTGTGTGTGTGTGTGTGTTGTCGGTGTGTGTGTGTGTGTGTGTGTTGTCGGTGTGTGTGTGTGTGTTGCCGGTGTGTGTGTGTGTGTTGTCGGTGTGTGTGTGTGTTGTCGGTGTGTGTGTGTTGTCGGTGTGTGTGTGTGTGTGTGTGTGTGTGTTGTCGGTGTGTGTGTGTGTGTTGTCGGTGTGTGTGTGTGTGTGTTGTCGGTGTGTGTGTGTGTGTGTTGTCGGTGTGTGTGTGTGTGTTGTCGGTGTTTGTGTGTGTGTGTTGTCGGTGTGTGTGTGTGTGTTTGTGTGTGTGTGTGTGTGTGTGTGTTGTCGGTGTGTGTGTGTGTGTTGTCGGTGTGTGTGTGTGTGTTGTCGGTGTGTGTGTGTGTGTTGTCGGTGTGTATGTGTGTGTGTTGTCAGTGTGTGTGTGTGTGTGTTGTCGGTGTGTGTGTGTTTATGTGTTGTCAGTGTGTGTGTGTGTGTGTGTGTTGTCGGTGTGTGTGTGTGTGTGTTGTCGGTGTGTGTGTGTGTTGTCGGTGTGTGTGTGTGTGTTGTCGGTGTGTGTGTGTGTTGTCGGTGTGTATGTGTGTGTGTTGTCAGTGTGTGTGTGTGTGTGTGTTGTCGGTGTGTGTGTGTGTGTGTTGTCAGTGTGTGTGTGTGTGTGTGTTGTCAGTGTGTGTGTGTGTGTGTGTTGTCGGTGTGTGTGTGTGTGTTGTCGGTGTGTGTGTGTGTGTGTGTTGTCGGTGTGTATGTGTGTGTGTTGTCAGTGTGTGTGTGTGTGTGTGTTGTCAGTGTGTGTGTGTTTATGTTTTGTCGGTGTGTGTGTGTGTGTGTTGTCGGTGTGTGTGTGTGTGTGTGTTGTCGGTGTGTGTGTGTGTTGTCGGTGTGTGTGTGTGTGTTGTCGGTTTGTGTGCTTGTGTGTGTGTTGTCGGTGTGTGTGTGTGTGTGTTGTCGGTGTGTGTGTGTGTTGTCGGTGTGTGTGTGTGTGTTGTGTGTGTGTGTTGTCGGTGTGTGTGTGTGTGTGTGTTGTCGGTGTGTGTGTGTTGTCGGTGTGTGTGTGTGTTGTCGGTGTGTGTGTGTGTGTTGTCGGTGTGTGTGTGTGTGTGTTGTCGGTTTGTGTGTGTGTGTGTGTGTTGTCGGTGTGTGTGTGTGTGTTGTAGGTGTGTGTGTGTGTGTGTTGTCGGTGTGTGTGTGTTGTGTGTGTGTGTCGGTGTGTGTGTGTTGTCGGTGTGTGTGTGTGTGTGTTGTGTGTGTGTGTGTGTGTTGTCGGTGTGTGTGTGTGTGTGTTGTCAGTGTGTGTGTGTGTGTGTTGTCGGTGTGTGTGTGTGTGTTGTCGGTGTGTGTGTGTGTGTGTTGTCGGTGTGTGTGTGTGTGTGTGTGTTGTCGGTGTGTGTGTGTGTGTTGCCGGTGTGTGTGTGTGTGTTGTCGGTGTGTGTGTGTGTTGTCGGTGTGTGTGTGTTGTCGGTGTGTGTGTGTGTGTGTGTGTGTGTGTTGTCGGTGTGTGTGTGTGTGTTGTCGGTGTGTGTGTGTGTGTGTTGTCGGTGTGTGTGTGTGTGTGTTGTCGGTGTGTGTGTGTGTGTTGTCGGTGTTTGTGTGTGTGTGTTGTCGGTGTGTGTGTGTGTGTTTGTGTGTGTGTGTGTGTGTGTGTGTTGTCGGTGTGTGTGTGTGTGTTGTCGGTGTGTGTGTGTGTGTTGTCGGTGTGTGTGTGTGTGTTGTCGGTGTGTATGTGTGTGTGTTGTCAGTGTGTGTGTGTGTGTGTTGTCGGTGTGTGTGTGTTTATGTGTTGTCAGTGTGTGTGTGTGTGTGTGTGTTGTCGGTGTGTGTGTGTGTGTGTTGTCGGTGTGTGTGTGTGTTGTCGGTGTGTGTGTGTGTGTTGTCGGTGTGTGTGTGTGTTGTCGGTGTGTATGTGTGTGTGTTGTCAGTGTGTGTGTGTGTGTGTGTTGTCGGTGTGTGTGTGTGTGTGTTGTCAGTGTGTGTGTGTGTGTGTGTTGTCAGTGTGTGTGTGTGTGTGTGTTGTCGGTGTGTGTGTGTGTGTTGTCGGTGTGTGTGTGTGTGTGTGTTGTCGGTGTGTATGTGTGTGTGTTGTCAGTGTGTGTGTGTGTGTGTGTTGTCAGTGTGTGTGTGTTTATGTTTTGTCGGTGTGTGTGTGTGTGTGTTGTCGGTGTGTGTGTGTGTGTGTGTTGTCGGTGTGTGTGTGTGTTGTCGGTGTGTGTGTGTGTGTTGTCGGTTTGTGTGCTTGTGTGTGTGTTGTCGGTGTGTGTGTGTGTGTGTTGTCGGTGTGTGTGTGTGTTGTCGGTGTGTGTGTGTGTGTTGTGTGTGTGTGTTGTCGGTGTGTGTGTGTGTGTGTGTTGTCGGTGTGTGTGTGTTGTCGGTGTGTGTGTGTGTTGTCGGTGTGTGTGTGTGTGTTGTCGGTGTGTGTGTGTGTGTGTTGTCGGTTTGTGTGTGTGTGTGTGTGTTGTCGGTGTGTGTGTGTGTGTTGTAGGTGTGTGTGTGTGTGTGTTGTCGGTGTGTGTGTGTTGTGTGTGTGTGTCGGTGTGTGTGTGTTGTCGGTGTGTGTGTGTGTGTGTGTGTTGTCGGTGTGTGTGTGTGTGTGTTGTCGGTGTGTGTGTGTGTGTGTGTGTGTTGTCAGTGTGTGTGTGTGTGTGTGTTGTCGGTGTGTGTGTGTGTGTTGTCAGTGTGTGTGTGTGTGTGTGTTGTCGGTGTGTGTGTGTGTGTGTTGTCGCTGTGTGTGTGTGTTGTCGGTGTGTGTGTGTGTGTGTGTGTGTGTGTTGTCGGTGTGTATGTGTGTGTGTTGTCAGTGTGTGTGTGTGTGTGTGTTGTCAGTGTGTGTGTGTTTATGTTTGTCGGTGTGTGTGTGTGTGTTGTCGGTGTGTGTGTGTGTGTGTGTTGTCGGTGTGTGTGTGTGTTGTCGGTGTGTGTGTGTGTGTTGTCGGTGTGTGTGTGTGTGTGTTGTCGGTTTGTGTGTGTGTGTGTGTGTTGTCGGTGTGTGTGTGTGTGTTGTCGGTGTGTGTGTGTGTTGTCGGTGTGTGTGTGTGTGTTGTGTGTGTGTGTTGTCGGTGTGTGTGTGTGTGTGTGTTGTCGGTGTGTGTGTGTTGTCGGTGTGTGTGTGTGTTGTCGGTGTGTGTGTGTGTGTTGTCGGTGTGTGTGTGTGTTGTCGGTTTGTGTGTGTGTGTGTGTGTTGTCGGTGTGTGTGTGTGTGTGTTGTCGGTGTGTGTGTGTGTGTGTGTGTTGTCGGTTTGTGTGTGTGTTGTCGGTGTCTGTGTGTGTGTTGTCGGTGTGTGTGTGTGTGTGTTGTCGGTGTGTGTGTGTGTGTGTGTGTGTTGTCGGTGTGTGTGTGTGTGTTGTTGGTGTGTGTGTGTGTGTTGTCGGTGTGTGTGTGTGTGTGTTGTCGGTGTGTGTGTGTGTATTGTCGGTGTGTGTGTGTGTTGTCGGTGTGTGTGTGTGTTGTCGGTGTGTGTTGTCGGTGTGTGTGTGTGTGTTGTTGGTGTGTGTGTTGTGTGTGTGTGTGTTGTCGGTGTGTGTGTGTGTGTGTTGTCGGTGTGTGTGTGTGTGTGTTGTCGGTGTGTGTGTGTGTGTTGTCGGTGTGTGTGTGTGTGTTGTCGGTGTGTGTGTGTGTGTGTGTGTTGCCGGTGTGTGTGTGTGTGTTGCTGGTGTTTGTGTGTGTGTGTGTTGTCGGTGTGTGTGTGTGTGTTGTCGGTGTGTGTGTGTTGTCGGTGTGTGTGTGTGTGTTGTCGGTGTGTGTGTGTGTGTTGTTGGTGTGTGTGTGTGTGTGTTGTGTGTGTGTGTGTTGTCGGTGTGTGTGTGTGTGTGTTGTCGGTGTGTGTGTGTGTGTGTTGTCGGTGTGTGTGTGTGTGTGTGTGTTGCCGGTGTGTGTGTGTGTGTTGCTGGTGTTTGTGTGTGTGTGTGTTGTCGGTGTGTGTGTGTGTGTTGTCGGTGTGTGTGTGTTGTCGGTGTGTGTGTGTGTGTTGTCGGTGTGTGTGTGTGTGTTGTCGGTGTGTGTGTGTGTGTTGTCGGTGTGTGTGTGTGTTTTGTGTGTGTGTGTGTTGTCGGTGTGTGTGTGTGTGTTGTCGGTGTGTGTGTGTGTGTTGTCAGTGTGTGTGTGTGTGTGTGTTGTCGGTGTGTGTGTGTGTGTGTTTTCGGTGTGTGTGTGTGTGTTGTGTGTGTGTGTCGGTGTGTGTGTGTTGTCGGTGTGTGTGTGTGTGTGTGTGTTGTCGGTGTGTGTGTGTGTGTTGTGTGTGTGTGTTGTCGGTGTGTGTGTGTTGTCGGTGTGTGTGTGTGTTGTCGGTGTGTGTGTGTGTGTGTTGTCGGTGTGTGTGTGTGTGTGTTGTCGGGGTGTGTGTGTGTGTGTGTGTGTGTGTGTGTTTTCGGTGTGTGTGTTTTTTGTCGATGTGTGTGTGTGTGTGTTGTCGGTGTGTGTGTGTGTGTGTGTTGTGTGTGTGTGTGTTGTCGGTGTGTGTGTGTGTGTTGTTGGTGTGTGTGTGTGTGTGTTGTGTGTGTGTGTGTTGTCGGTGTGTGTGTGTGTGTGTGTTGTCGGTGTGTGTGTGTGTGTGTTGTCGGTGTGTGTGTGTGTGTGTTGTCGGTGTGTGTGTGTGTGTGTGTTGTCGGTGTGTGTGTGTGTGTTGTCGGTGTGTGTGTGTGTGTGTTGTCGGTGTGTGTGTGTGTGTTGCTGGTGTTTGTGTGTGTGTGTTTTGTCGGTGTGTGTGTGTGTTGTCGGTGTGTGTGTGTGTGTGTGTGTTGTCGGTGTGTGTGTGTTGTCGGTGTGTGTGTGTGTGTTGTCGGTGTGTGTGTGTGTGTGTTGTCGGTGTGTGTGTGTGTGTTGTCGGTGTGTGTGTGTGTGTTGTCAGTGTGTGTGTGTGTGTGTTGTCGGTGTGTGTGTGTGTGTGTTGTCGGTGTGTGTGTGTGTGTGTGTTGTCGGTGTGTTGTGTGTTGTCGGTGTGTGTGTGTGTGTTGTCGGTGTGTGTGTGTTGTCGGTGTGTGTGTGTGTGTTGTCGGTGTGTGTGTGTGTGTTGTCGGTGTGTGTGTGTGTGTTGTCGGTGTGTGTGTGTGTTTTGTGTGTGTGTGTGTTGTCGGTGTGTGTGTGTGTGTTGTCGGTGTGTGTGTGTGTGTTGTCAGTGTGTGTGTGTGTGTGTGTTGTCGGTGTGTGTGTGTGTGTGTTTTCGGTGTGTGTGTGTGTGTTGTGTGTGTGTGTCGGTGTGTGTGTGTTGTCGGTGTGTGTGTGTGTGTGTGTGTTGTCGGTGTGTGTGTGTGTGTTGTGTGTGTGTGTTGTCGGTGTGTGTGTGTTGTCGGTGTGTGTGTGTGTTGTCGGTGTGTGTGTGTGTGTGTTGTCGGTGTGTGTGTGTGTGTGTTGTCGGGGTGTGTGTGTGTGTTGTGTGTGTGTGTGTTTTCGGTGTGTGTGTTTTTTGTCGATGTGTGTGTGTGTGTGTTGTCGGTGTGTGTGTGTGTGTGTGTTGTGTGTGTGTGTGTTGTCGGTGTGTGTGTGTGTGTTGTTGGTGTGTGTGTGTGTGTGTTGTGTGTGTGTGTGTTGTCGGTGTGTGTGTGTGTGTGTGTTGTCGGTGTGTGTGTGTGTGTGTTGTCGGTGTGTGTGTGTGTGTGTTGTCGGTGTGTGTGTGTGTGTGTGTTGTCGGTGTGTGTGTGTGTGTTGTCGGTGTGTGTGTGTGTGTGTTGTCGGTGTGTGTGTGTGTGTTGCTGGTGTTTGTGTGTGTGTGTTTTGTCGGTGTGTGTGTGTGTTGTCGGTGTGTGTGTGTGTGTGTGTGTTGTCGGTGTGTGTGTGTTGTCGGTGTGTGTGTGTGTGTTGTCGGTGTGTGTGTGTGTGTGTTGTCGGTGTGTGTGTGTGTGTTGTCGGTGTGTGTGTGTGTGTTGTCAGTGTGTGTGTGTGTGTGTTGTCGGTGTGTGTGTGTGTGTGTTGTCGGTGTGTGTGTGTGTGTGTGTTGTCGGTGTGTTGGTGTGTTGTCGGTGTGTGTGTGTGTTGTCGGTGTGTGTGTGTGTGTTGTCGGTGTGTGTGTGTGTGTTGTCAGTGTGTGTGTGTGTGTGTTGTCGGTGTGTGTGTGTGTGTGTTGTCGGTGTGTGTGTGTGTGTGTGTTGTCGGTGTGTTGGTGTGTTGTCGGTGTGTGTGTGTGTTGTCGGTGTCTGTGTGTGTGTTGTCGGTGTGTGTGTGTGTTGTCGGTGTGTGTGTGTGTGTGTGTCGGTGTGTGTGTGTGTGTTGTCGGTGTGTGTTTGTGTGTTGTCGGTGTGTGTGTGTGTGTGTGTTGTCGGTGTGTGTGTGTGTGTGTTGTGTGTGTGTGTGTGTGTTGTCGGTGTATGTGTGTGTGTGTTGTCAGTGTGTGTGTGTGTGTGTTGTCGGTGTGTGTGTGTGTGTGTGTTGTCGGTGTGTGTGTGTTGTCGGTGTGTGTGTGTGTGTTGTCGGTGTGTGTGTGTGTGTTGTCGGTGTGTGTGTGTGTTTTGTGTGTGTGTGTGTTGTCGGTGTGTGTGTGTGTGTTGTCGGTGTGTGTGTGTTGTCAGTGTGTGTGTGTGTGTGTGTTGTCGGTGTGTGTGTGTGTGTGTTTTCGGTGTGTGTGTGTGTGTTGTGTGTGTGTGTCGGTGTGTGTGTGTTGTCGGTGTGTGTGTGTGTGTGTGTGTTGTCGGTGTGTGTGTGTGTGTTGTGTGTGTGTGTTGTCGGTGTGTGTGTGTTGTCGGTGTGTGTGTGTGTTGTCGGTGTGTGTGTGTGTGTGTTGTCGGTGTGTGTGTGTGTGTGTTGTCGGGGTGTGTGTGTGTGTTGTGTGTGTGTGTGTTTTCGGTGTGTGTGTTTTTTGTCGATGTGTGTGTGTGTGTGTTGTCGGTGTGTGTGTGTGTGTGTGTTGTGTGTGTGTGTGTTGTCGGTGTGTGTGTGTGTGTTGTTGGTGTGTGTGTGTGTGTGTTGTGTGTGTGTGTGTTGTCGGTGTGTGTGTGTGTGTGTGTTGTCGGTGTGTGTGTGTGTGTGTTGTCGGTGTGTGTGTGTGTGTGTTGTCGGTGTGTGTGTGTGTGTGTGTTGTCGGTGTGTGTGTGTGTGTTGTCGGTGTGTGTGTGTGTGTGTTGTCGGTGTGTGTGTGTGTGTTGCTGGTGTTTGTGTGTGTGTGTTTTGTCGGTGTGTGTGTGTGTTGTCGGTGTGTGTGTGTGTGTGTGTGTGTTGTCGGTGTGTGTGTGTTGTCGGTGTGTGTGTGTGTGTTGTCGGTGTGTGTGTGTGTGTGTTGTCGGTGTGTGTGTGTGTTTTGTGTGTGTGTGATTTGTCGGTGTGTGTGTGTGTTGTCGGTGTGTGTGTGTGTGTTGTCGGTGTGTGTGTGTGTGTTGTCAGTGTGTGTGTGTGTGTGTTGTCGGTGTGTGTGTGTGTGTGTTGTCGGTGTGTGTGTGTGTGTGTGTTGTCGGTGTGTTGGTGTGTTGTCGGTGTGTGTGTGTGTTGTCGGTGTCTGTGTGTGTGTTGTCGGTGTGTGTGTGTGTTGTCGGTGTGTGTGTGTGTGTGTGTCGGTGTGTGTGTGTGTGTTGTCGGTGTGTGTTTGTGTGTTGTCGGTGTGTGTGTGTGTGTGTGTTGTCGGTGTGTGTGTGTGTGTGTTGTGTGTGTGTGTGTGTGTTGTCGGTGTATGTGTGTGTGTGTTGTCAGTGTGTGTGTGTGTGTGTTGTCGGTGTGTGTGTGTGTGTTGTCGATGTGTGTGTGTGTGTGTTGTCGGTGTGTGTGTGTTGTCTGTGTGTGTGTGTGTTGTCGGTGTGTGTGTGTGTGTTGTCGGTGTGTGTGTGTGTGTGTTGTCGGTTTCTGTGTGTGTGTGTGTGTTGTCGGTGTGTGTGTGTGTGTTGTAGGTGTGTGTGTGTGTGTGTTGTCGGTGTGTGTGTGTTGTGTGTGTGTGTCGGTGTGTGTGTGTTGTCGGTGTGTGTGTGTGTGTGTGTGTTGTCGGTGTGTGTGTGTGTGTGTTGTCGGTGTGTGTGTGTGTGTGTGTGTTGTCAGTGTGTGTGTGTGTGTGTGTGTTGTCGGTGTGTGTGTGTGTGTTGTCAGTGTGTGTGTGTGTGTGTGTTGTCGGTGTGTGTGTGTGTGTGTTGTCGCTGTGTGTGTGTGTGTGTTGTCGGTGTGTGTGTGTGTGTGTGTGTGTGTGTGTGTGTGTTGTCGGTGTGTATGTGTGTGTGTTGTCAGTGTGTGTGTGTGTGTGTGTTGTCAGTGTGTGTGTGTTTATGTTTTGTCGGTGTGTGTGTGTGTGTGTTGTCGGTGTGTGTGTGTGTGTGTGTTGTCGGTGTGTGTGTGTGTTGTCAGTGTGTGTGTGTGTGTTGTCGGTGTGTGTGTGTGTGTGTTGTCGGTTTGTGTGTGTGTGTGTGTGTTGTCGGTGTGTGTGTGTGTGTTGTCGGTGTGTGTGTGTGTTGTCGGTGTGTGTGTGTGTGTTGTGTGTGTGTGTTGTCGGTGTGTGTGTGTGTGTGTGTTGTCGGTGTGTGTGTGTTGTCGGTGTGTGTGTGTGTTGTCGGTGTGTGTGTGTGTGTTGTCGGTGTGTGTGTGTGTGTGTTGTCGGTTTGTGTGTGTGTGTGTGTGTTGTCGGTGTGTGTGTGTGTGTTGTCGGTGTGTGTGTGTGTGTGTGTGTTGTCGGTGTGTGTGTGTGTTGTCGGTGTGTGTGTGTGTGTTGTCGGTGTGTGTGTGTGTGTGTTGTCGGTGTGTGTGTGTGTGTGTGTGTGTGTTGTCGGTGTGTGTGTGTGTGTTGTTGGTGTGTGTGTGTGTGTTGTCGGTGTGTGTGTGTGTGTTGTCGGTGTGTGTGTGTGTGTATTGTCGGTGTGTGTGTGTGTGTGTTGTCGGTGTGTGTGTGTGTTGTCGGTGTGTGTTGTCGGTGTGTGTGTGTGTGTGTGTTGCCGGTGTGTGTGTGTTGTCGGTGTGTGTGTGTGTTGTCGGTTTGTGTGTGTGTGTTGTCGGTGTGTGTGTTTGTGTGTTGTCGGTTTGTGTGTGTGTGTGTGTGTTGTCGGTGTGTGTGTGTGTGTTGTCGGTGTGTGTGTGTGTGTGTTGTCGGTGTGTGTGTGTTGTGTGTGTGTGTCGGTGTGTGTGTGTTGTCGGTGTGTGTGTGTGTGTGTGTGTGTTGTCGGTGTGTTTGTGTGTGTGTGTTGTCGGTGTGTGTGTGTGTGTGTGTGTGTGTTGTCGGTGTGTGTGTGTGTGTTGTCGGTGTGTGTGTGTGTGTTGTGTGTGTGTGTCGGTGTGTGTGTGTTGTCGGTGTGTGTGTGTGTGTGTGTGTTGTCGGTGTGTGTGTGTGTGTGTTGTCGGTGTGTGTGTGTGTGTTGTCAGTGTGTGTGTGTGTGTGTTGTCGGTGTGTGTGTGTGTGTGTGTGTGTTGTCAGTGTGTGTGTGTGTGTGTGTGTTGTCAGTGTGTGTGTGTGTGTGTTGTCGGTGTGTGTGTGTGTGTGTTGTCGGTGTGTGTGTGTTTGTGTGTTGTCAGTGTGTGTGTGTGTGTGTGTGTGTGTTGTCGGTGTTTGTGTGTGTGTTGTCGGTGTGTGTGTGTGTGTGTTGTCGGTGTGTGTGTGTGTGTTGTGTGTGTGTGTCGGTGTGTGTGTGTTGTCGGTGTGTGTGTGTGTTGTCGGTGTGTGTGTGTGTGTGTGTTGTCAGTGTGTGTGTGTGTTGTCAGTGTGTGTGTGTGTGTGTTGTCGGTGTGTGTGTGTGTGTGTGTGTGTTGTCGGTTTGTGTGTGTGTGTGTGTTGTCGGTGTGTGTGTGTGTGTTGTTTGTGTGTGTTGTCGGTGTGTGTGTGTGTGTTGTCGGTGTGTGTGTGTGTGTGTTGTCGATGTGTGTGTGTGTGTTGTGTGTGTGTGTCGGTGTGTGTGTGTTGTCGGTGTGTGTGTGTGTTGTCGGTGTGTGTGTGTGTGTGTTGTCAGTGTGTGTGTGTGTGTTGTCGGTGTGTGTGTGTGTTGTCGGTGTGTGTGTGTGTGTTGTGTGTGTGTGTTGTCGGTGTGTGTGTGTTGTCGGTGTGTGTGTGTGTTGTCGGTGTTGTGTGTGTGTGTGTTGTCGGTGTGTGTGTGTGTGTGTTGTCGGTGTGTGTGTGTGTGTTGTGTGTGTGTGTGTTTTCGGTGTGTGTGTGTGTGTTGTCGATGTGTGTGTGTGTGTGTTGTCGGTGTGTGTGTGTGTGTGTTGTGTGTGTGTGTTGTCGGTGTGTGTGTGTGTGTTGTTGGTGTGTGTGTGTGTGTGTTGTGTGTGTGTGTGTTGTCGGTGTGTGTGTGTGTGTGTTGTCGGTGTGTGTGTGTGTGTGTTGTCGGTGTGTGTGTGTGTGTGTGTGTGTTGTCGGTGTGTGTGTGTGTGTTGTCGGTGTGTGTGTGTGTGTGTGTGTGTTGCCGGTGTGTGTGTGTGTGTTGCTGGTGTTTGTGTGTGTGTGTGTTGTCGGTGTGTGTGTGTGTGTTGTCGGTGTGTGTGTGTTGTCGGTGTGTGTGTGTGTGTTGTCGGTGTGTGTGTGTGTGTTGTCGGTGTGTGTGTGTTGTCGGTGTGTGTGTGTTTTGTGTGTGTGTGTGTTGTCGGTGTGTGTGTGTGTGTGTTGTCGGTGTGTGTGTGTGTGTTGTCGGTGTGTGTGTGTGTGTTGTCAGTGTGTGTGTGTGTGTGTGTTGTCGGTGTGTGTGTGTGTGTGTTTTCGGTGTGTGTGTGTGTGTTGTGTGTGTGTGTCAGTGTGTGTGTGTTGTCGGTGTGTGTGTGTGTGTGTGTGTTGTCGGTGTGTGTGTGTGTGTTGTGTGTGTGTGTTGTCGGTGTGTGTGTGTTGTCGGTGTGTGTGTGTGTTGTCGGTGTGTGTGTGTGTGTGTGTTGTCGGTGTGTGTGTGTGTGTGTTGTCGGTGTGTGTGTGTGTGTTGTGTGTGTGTGTTTTCGGTGTGTGTGTGTGTTGTCGATGTGTGTGTGTGTGTGTTGTCGGTGTGTGTGTGTGTGTGTTGTGTGTGTGTGTGTTGTCGGTGTGTGTGTGTGTGTTGTTGGTGTGTGTGTGTGTGTGTTGTGTGTGTGTGTGTTGTCGGTGTGTGTGTGTGTGTTGTCGGTGTGTGTGTGTGTGTGTTTTCGGTGTGTGTGTGTGTGTGTTGTCGGTGTGTGTGTGTGTGTTGTCGGTGTGTGTGTGTGTGTTGTCGGTGTGTGTGTGTGTGTGTTGTCGGTGTGTGTGTGTGTGTTGCTGGTGTTTGTGTGTGTGTGTGTTGTCGGTGTGTGTGTGTGTTGTCGGTGTGTGTGTGTGTGTTGTCGGTGTGTGTGTGTGTGTTGTCGGTGTGTGTGTGTGTGTTGTCGGTGTGTGTGTGTGTGTTGTCGGTGTGTGTGTGTGTTTTGTGTGTGTGTGTGTTGTCGTTGTGTGTGTGTGTGTGTGTTGTCGGTGTGTGTGTGTGTGTTGTCGGTGTGTGTGTGTGTGTTGTCAGTGTGTGTGTGTGTGTGTTGTCGGTGTGTGTGTGTGTGTGTTGTCGGTGTGTGTGTGTGTGTGTGTTGTCGGTGTGTTGGTGTGTTGTCGGTGTGTGTGTGTGTTGTCGGTGTCTGTGTGTGTGTTGTCGGTGTGTGTGTGTGTGTTGTCGGTGTGTGTGTGTGTGTGTGTCGGTGTGTGTGTGTGTGTTGTCGGTGTGTGTTTGTGTGTTGTCGGTGTGTGTGTGTGTGTGTTGTCGGTGTGTGTGTGTGTGTGTTGTGTGTGTGTGTGTGTGTTGTCGGTGTATGTGTGTGTGTGTTGTCAGTGTGTGTGTGTGTGTGTGTTGTCGGTGTGTGTGTGTGTGTTGTCGATGTGTGTGTGTGTGTGTTGTCGGTGTGTGTGTGTGTGTGTGTTGTCAGTGTGTGAGTGTGTGTTGCCGGTGTGTGTGTGTGTGTTGTCGGTGTGTGTGTGTGTGTGTTGTCGGTGTGTGTGTGTGTGTTGTCGGTGTGTGTGTGTGTGTGTGTGTGTGTGTGTGTGTGTGTGTTGTCGGTGTGTGTGTGTGTGTTGTCGGTGTGTGTGTGTGTGTGTGTTGTCGGTGTGTGTGTGTGTGTTGTCGGTGTGTGTGTGTGTGTTTTCGGTGTTTGTGTGTGTGTGTTGTCGGTGTGTGTGTGTGTGTGTGTGTGTGTGTGTGTGTGTGTTGGTGTGTGTGTGTGTGTTGTCGGTGTGTGTGTGTTGTGTGTGTGTGTCGGTGTGTGTGTGTTGTCGGTGTGTGTGTGTGTGTGTGTGTTGTCGGTGTGTGTGTGTGTGTGTTGTCGGTGTGTGTGTGTGTGTGTGTGTGTGTGTGTGTGTGTGTGTTGTCGGTGTGTGTGTGTGTGTTGTCGGTGTGTGTGTGTGTTGTGTGTGTGTGTTGGTGTGTGTGTGTTGTCGGTGTGTGTGTGTGTGTGTGTGTGTTGTCGGTGTGTGTGTGTGTGTGTGTTGTCGGTGTGTGTGTGTGTGTTGTCGGTGTGTGTGTGTGTGTGTGTGTGTTGCCGGTGTGTGTGTGTGTGTTGCTGGTGTTTGTGTGTGTGTGTGTTGTCGGTGTGTGTGTGTGTGTTGTCGGTGTGTGTGTGTTGTCGGTGTGTGTGTGTGTGTTGTCGGTGTGTGTGTGTGTGTTGTCGGTGTGTGTGTGTGTGTTGTCGGTGTGTGTGTGTTTTGTGTGTGTGTGTGTTGTCGGTGTGTGTGTGTGTGTGTTGTCGGTGTGTGTGTGTGTGTTGTCGGTGTGTGTGTGTGTGTTGTCAGTGTGTGTGTGTGTGTGTGTTGTCGGTGTGTGTGTGTGTGTGTTTTCGGTGTGTGTGTGTGTGTTGTGTGTGTGTGTCAGTGTGTGTGTGTTGTCGGTGTGTGTGTGTGTGTGTGTGTTGTCGGTGTGTGTGTGTGTGTGTTGTGTGTGTGTGTTGTCGGTGTGTGTGTGTTGTCGGTGTGTGTGTGTGTTGTCGGTGTGTGTGTGTGTGTGTTGTCGGTGTGTGTGTGTGTGTGTTGTCGGTGTGTGTGTGTGTGTTGTGTGTGTGTGTGTTTTCGGTGTGTGTGTGTGTTGTCGATGTGTGTGTGTGTGTGTTGTCGGTGTGTGTGTGTGTGTGTTGTGTGTGTGTGTGTTGTCGGTGTGTGTGTGTGTTGTTGGTGTGTGTGTGTGTGTGTTGTGTGTGTGTGTGTTGTCGGTGTGTGTGTGTGTGTTGTCGGTGTGTGTGTGTGTGTGTTGTCGGTGTGTGTGTGTGTGTTGTCGGTGTGTGTGTGTGTGTTGTCGGTGTGTGTGTGTGTGTTGTCGGTGTGTGTGTGTGTGTGTTGTCGGTGTGTGTGTGTGTGTGTTGTCGGTGTGTGTGTGTGTGTTGCTGGTGTTTGTGTGTGTGTGTGTTGTCGGTGTGTGTGTGTGTTGTCGGTGTGTGTGTGTGTGTGTTGTCGGTGTGTGTGTGTGTGTGTTGTCGGTGTGTGTGTGTGTGTTGCTGGTGTTTGTGTGTGTGTGTGTTGTCGGTGTGTGTGTGTGTTGTCGGTGTGTGTGTGTGTGTTGTCGGTGTGTGTGTGTGTGTTGTCGGTGTGTGTGTGTGTGTTGTCGGTGTGTGTGTGTGTGTTGTCGGTGTGTGTGTGTGTTTTGTGTGTGTGTGTGTTGTCGGTGTGTGTGTGTGTGTGTGTTGTCGGTGTGTGTGTGTGTGTTGTCGGTGTGTGTGTGTGTGTTGTCAGTGTGTGTGTGTGTGTGTTGTCGGTGTGTGTGTGTGTGTGTTGTCGGTGTGTGTGTGTGTGTGTGTTGTCGGTGTGTTGGTGTGTTGTCGGTGTGTGTGTGTGTTGTCGGTGTCTGTGTGTGTGTTGTCGGTGTGTGTGTGTGTTGTCGGTGTGTGTGTGTGTGTGTGTCGGTGTGTGTGTGTGTGTTGTCGGTGTGTGTTTGTGTGTTGTCGGTGTGTGTGTGTGTGTGTTGTCGGTGTGTGTGTGTGTGTGTTGTGTGTGTGTGTGTGTGTTGTCGGTGTATGTGTGTGTGTGTTGTCAGTGTGTGTGTGTGTGTGTGTGTTGTCGGTGTGTGTGTGTGTGTTGTCGATGTGTGTGTGTGTGTGTTGTCGGTGTGTGTGTGTGTGTGTGTTGTCAGTGTGTGAGTGTGTGTTGCCGGTGTGTGTGTGTGTGTTGTCGGTGTGTGTGTGTGTGTGTTGTCGGTGTGTGTGTGTGTGTTGTCGGTGTGTGTGTGTGTGTGTGTGTGTGTGTGTGTGTGTGTTGTCGGTGTGTGTGTGTGTGTTGTCGGTGTGTGTGTGTGTGTGTGTTGTCGGTGTGTGTGTGTGTGTTGTCGGTGTGTGTGTGTGTGTTTTCGGTGTTTGTGTGTGTGTGTTGTCGGTGTGTGTGTGTGTGTGTGTGTGTGTGTGTGTGTTGTCGGTGTGTGTGTGTGTGTTGTCGGTGTGTGTGTGTTGTGTGTGTGTGTCGGTGTGTGTGTGTTGTCGGTGTGTGTGTGTGTGTGTGTGTTGTCGGTGTGTGTGTGTGTGTGTTGTCGGTGTGTGTGTGTGTGTGTGTGTGTGTGTGTGTGTGTGTGTGTTGTCGGTGTGTGTGTGTGTGTTGTCGGTGTGTGTGTGTGTTGTGTGTGTGTGTTGGTGTGTGTGTGTTGTCGGTGTGTGTGTGTGTGTGTGTGTGTGTGGTCGTGTGTGTGTGTGTGTGTGTGTTGTCGGTGTGTGTGTGTGTGTGTTGTCGGTGTGTGTGTGTGTGTGTGTGTGTTGCCGGTGTGTGTGTGTGTGTGTGCTGGTGTTTGTGTGTGTGTGTGTTGTCGGTGTGTGTGTGTGTGTTGTCGGTGTGTGTGTGTTGTCGGTGTGTGTGTGTGTGTTGTCGGTGTGTGTGTGTGTGTTGTCGGTGTGTGTGTGTGTGTTTGTCGGTGTGTGTGTGTTTTGTGTGTGTGTGTGTTGTCGGTGTGTGTGTGTGTGTGTTGTCGGTGTGTGTGTGTGTGTTGTCGGTGTGTGTGTGTGTGTTGTCAGTGTGTGTGTGTGTGTGTTGTCGGTGTGTGTGTGTGTGTGTTGTCGGTGTGTGTGTGTGTGTTGTGTGTGTGTGTCAGTGTGTGTGTGTTGTCGGTGTGTGTGTGTGTGTGTGTGTTGTCGGTGTGTGTGTGTGTGTTGTGTGTGTGTGTTGTTGGTGTGTGTGTGTTGTCGGTGTGTGTGTGTGTTGTCGGTGTGTGTGTGTGTGTGTTGTCGGTGTGTGTGTGTGTGTGTTGTCGGTGTGTGTGTGTGTGTTGTGTGTGTGTGTGTTTTCGGTGTGTGTGTGTGTTGTCGATGTGTGTGTGTGTGTGTTGTCGGTGTGTGTGTGTGTGTGTTGTGTGTGTGTGTGTTGTCGGTGTGTGTGTGTGTTGTTGGTGTGTGTGTGTGTGTGTTGTGTGTGTGTGTGTTGTCGGTGTGTGTGTGTGTGTTGTCGGTGTGTGTGTGTGTGTGTTGTCGGTGTGTGTGTGTGTGTTGTCGGTGTGTGTGTGTGTGTTGTCGGTGTGTGTGTGTGTGTTGTCGGTGTGTGTGTGTGTGTGTTGTCGGTGTGTGTGTGTGTGTTGCTGGTGTTTGTGTGTGTGTGTGTTGTCGGTGTGTGTGTGTGTTGTCGGTGTGTGTGTGTGTGTGTGTGTTGTCGGTGTGTGTGTGTGTGTTGTCGGTGTGTGTGTGTGTGTTGTCGGTGTGTGTGTGTGTGTTGTCGGTGTGTGTGTGTGTTGTGTGTGTGTGTGTTGTCGGTGTGTGTGTGTGTGTGTTGTCGGTGTGTGTGTGTGTGTTGTCGGTGTGTGTGTGTTGTCAGTGTGTGTGTGTGTGTGTTGTCGGTGTGTGTGTGTGTGTGTTGTCGGTGTGTGTGTGTGTGTGTGTTGTCGGTGTGTTGGTGTGTTGTCGGTGTGTGTGTGTGTTGTCGGTGTCTGTGTGTGTGTTGTCGGTGTGTGTGTGTGTTGTCGGTGTGTGTGTGTGTGTGTGTCGGTGTGTGTGTGTGTGTTGTCGGTGTGTGTTTGTGTGTTGTCGGTGTGTGTGTGTGTGTGTTGTCGGTGTGTGTGTGTGTGTGTTGTGTGTGTGTGTGTGTGTTGTCGGTGTATGTGTGTGTGTGTTGTCAGTGTGTGTGTGTGTGTGTGTTGTCGGTGTGTGTGTGTGTGTTGTCGATGTGTGTGTGTGTGTGTTGTCGGTGTGTGTGTGTGTGTGTGTTGTCGGTGTGAGTGTGTGTTGCCGGTGTGTGTGTGTGTGTTGTCGGTGTGTGTGTGTTGTCGGTGTGTGTGTGTGTGTTGTCGGTGTGTGTGTGTGTGTGTGTGTGTGTGTGTGTGTTGTCGGTGTGTGTGTGTGTGTTGTCGGTGTGTGTGTGTGTGTGTTGTCGGTGTGTGTGTGTGTTGTCGGTGTGTGTGTGTGTGTGTGTGTGTGTTGTCGGTGTGTGTGTGTGTGTTGTCGGTGTGTGTGTGTGTGTTGTCGGTGTTTGTGTGTGTGTGTTGTCGGTGTGTGTGTGTGTGTGTGTGTGTGTGTGTGTGTGTGTGTTGTCGGTGTGTGTGTGTGTGTTGTCGGTGTGTGTGTGTTGTGTGTGTGTGTCGGTGTGTGTGTGTTGTCGGTGTGTGTGTGTGTGTGTTGTCGGTGTGTGTGTGTGTGTGTGTGTGTGTGTGTGTGTGTGTGTTGTCGGTGTGTGTGTGTGTGTTGTCGGTGTGTGTGTGTGTTGTGTGTGTGTGTTGGTGTGTGTGTGTTGTCGGTGTGTGTGTGTGTGTGTGTGTGTTGTCGGTGTGTGTGTGTGTGTGTGTGTGTTGTCGGTGTGTGTGTGTGTGTTGTCAGTGTGTGTGTGTGTGTGTGTTGTCGGTGTGTGTGTGTGTGTGTGTCTTGTCGGTGTGTGTGTGTGTGTGTGTTGTCGGTGTGTGTGTGTGTGTGTTGTCGGTGTGTGTGTGTGTGTGTGTGTTGTCGGTGTGTGTGTGTGTTGTCGGTGTGTGTGTGTGTGTGTTGTCGGTGTGTGTGTGTGTGTTTTGTCGGTGTGTGTGTGTGTGTGTGTGTGTGTGTGTCGGTGTGTGTGTGTGTTGTTGGTGTGTGTGTGTGTGTTGTCGGTGTGTGTGTGTGTGTTGTCGGTGTGTGTGTGTGTGTTGTCGGTGTGTGTGTGTGTTGTCGGTGTGTGTGTGTGTGTTGTCGGTGTGTGTTGTCGGTGTGTGTGTGTGTGTGTGTTGTCGGTGTGTGTGTGTTGTCGGTGTGTGTGTGTGTTGTCGGTGTGCGTGTGTGTGTTGTCGGTGTGTGTGTGTGTGTGTTGTCAGTTGTGTGTGTGTGTGTGTGTTGTCGGTGTGTGTGTGTGTGTTGTCGGTGTGTGTGTGTGTGTGTTGTCGGTGTGTGTGTGTTGTGTGTGTGTGTCGGTGTGTGTGTGTTGTCGGTGTGTGTGTGTGTGTGTGTGTTGTCGGTGTGTGTGTGTGTGTGTTGTCGGTGTGTGTGTGTGTGTGTGTGTGTGTGTGTGTGTTGTCGGTGTGTGTGTGTGTGTTGTCGGTGTGTGTGTGTGCGTTGTGTGTGTGTGTCGGTGTGTGTGTGTTGTCGGTGTGTGTGTGTGTGTGTGTGTTGT
>NW_027675582.1:150000-162227 GCF_965601325.2 Salmo salar | reverse complement strand
CGGTGTGTGTGTGTGTGTGTTGTCGTGTGTGTGTGTGTGTTGTCGGTGTTGTGTGTGTGTGTGTTGTCGGTGTGTGTGTGTGTTGTCGGTGTGTGTGTGTGTGTGTGTGTGTGTTGTCGGTGTGTGTGTGTTTGTCGGTGTGTGTGTGTGTGTGTTGTCGGTGTGTGTGTGTGTGTTGTCGGTGTGTGTGTGTTGTCGGTGTGTGTGTGTGTGTGTTGTCGGTGTGTGTGTGTGTGTGTGTTGTCGGTGTGTGTGTGTGTGTGTGTTGTGTTGTCGGTGTGTGTGTGTGTTGTCGGTGTGTGTGTGTGTGTGTTGTCGGTGTGTGTGTGTGTGTGTTGGTGTGTTGTCGGTGTGTGTGTGTGTGTGTGTCGTGTTGTGTGTGTGTGTGTTGTCGGTGTGTGTGTGTGTTGTCGGTGTGTGTGTGTGTGGTTGTCGGTGTGTGTGTGTGTTGTCGGTGTGTGTGTGTGTGTGTGTCGGTGTGTGTGTGTGTGTGTGGTGTGTGTGTGTTGTCGGTGTGTGTGTGTGTGTTGTCGGTGTGTGTGTGTGTGTGTGTTGTCGGTGTGTGTGTGTGTGTGTGTGTGTTGTCGGTGTGTGTGTGTGTGTGTTTGTGTTGTCGGTGTGTGTGTGTGTGTGTTGTGTGTGTGTGTGTTGTCGGTGTGTGTGTGTGTGTTGTCGGTGTGTGTGTGTGTGTGTTGTCGGTGTGTGTGTGTGTGTTGTCGTGTGTGTGTGTGTGTGTGTGTGTGTGTCGGTGTGTGTGTGTGTGTGTTGTCGGTGTGTGTGTGTGTGTTGTCGGTGTGTGTGTGTGTGTGTTGTCGGTGTGTGTGTGTGTGTTGTCGGTGTGTGTGTGTGTGTGTTGTGTGTGTGTGTGTGTTGTCGGTGTGTGTGTGTGTGTGTTGTCGGTGTGTGTGTGTGTGTGTGTTGTCGGTGTGTGTGTGTTGTCGGTGTGTGTGTGTGTTGTCGGTGTGTGTGTGTGTGTGTGTTGTCGGTGTGTGTGTGTGTGTGTTGTCGGTGTGTGTGTGTGTGTTGTCGGTGTGTGTGTGTGTTGTCGGTGTGTGTGTGTGTGTGTGTGTTGTCGGTGTGTGTGTGTTGTCGGTGTGTGTGTGTGTGTTGTCGGTGTGTGTGTGTGTGTTGTCGGTGTGTGTGTGTGTGTGGTGTGTGTGTGTGTGTGTGTGTGTGTGTCGGTGTGTGTGTGTGTGTGTGTTGTCGGTGTGTGGTGTGTGTGTTGTCGGTGTGTGTGTGTGTGTGTTGTCGGTGTGTGTGTGTGTGTCGTGTGGTGTTGTGTGTGTGTGTGTTGTCGGTGTGTGTGTGTTTCGGTGTGTGTGTGTGTGTGTTGTCGGTGTGTGTGTGTGTGTGTTGTCGGTGTGTGTGTGTGTGTGTTGTCGGTGTGTGTGTGTGTGTTGTCGTGTGTGTGTGTGTTGTCGGTGTGTGTGTGTGTGTGTTGTGGGTGTGTTGTCGGTGTGTGTGTGTGTGTGTTGTCGGTGTGTGCGTGTGTGTGTTGTCGTGTGTGTGTGTGTGTGTTGTCGTGTGTGTGTGTGTGTGTTGTCGGTGTGTGTGTGTGTGTGTTGTCGTGTGTGTGTGTGTGTTGTCGGTGTGTGTGTGTGTGTGTGTGCGTGTGTGTGTGTGTTGTCGGTGTGTGTCGTGTGTGTTGTCGGTGTGTGTGTGTGTCGTTGTCGGTGTGTGTGTGTGTGTTGTCGGTGTGTGTGTGTGTGTTGTCGGTGTGTGTGTGTGCGTGTTGTCGGTGTGTGTGTGCGTCTGTGTGTGTGTGTGTGTGTGTGTGTTGTCGGTGTGTGTGTGTGTGTGTGTTGTCGGTGTGTGTGTGTGTGTGTTGTCGGTGTGTGTGTGTGTGTGTGTGTTGTCGTGTGTGTGTGTGTTGTCGGTGTGTGTGTGTGTGTTGTCGGTGTGTGTGTGTGTGGTGTGGTGTGTGTGTGTTGTCGGTGTGTGTGTGTGTGTGTGTCGTGTGTGTTGTCGGTGTGTGTGTGTGTGTGTCGTGTGTGTGTGTGTTGTCGGTGTGTGTGTGCGTTGTCGGTGTGTGTGTGTGTGTTGTCGGTGTGTGTGTGTGTGTTGTCGGTGTGTGTGTGTGTGTTGTCGGTTGTGTGTGTGTGTGTGTGTGTGTTGTCGGTGTGTGTGTGTGTGTGTGTTGTCGGTGTGTGTGTGTGTGTTGTCGGTGTGTGTGTGTGTTGTGGTGTGTGTGTGTGTGTTGTCGGTGTGTGTGTGTGTGTGTTGTCGGTGTGTGTGTGTGTGTTGTCGGTGTGTGTGTGTGTGTGTGTGTGTCGGTGTGTGTGTGTGTGTGTGTGTGGTGTGTGTGTCGGTGTGTGTGTGTGTGTGTTGTCGGTGTGTGTGTGTGTGTTGTCGGTGTGTGTGTGTGTGTGTGTCGTGTGTGTGTGTGTGTGTTGTCGGTGTGTGTGTGTGTGTGTGTCGGTGTGTGTGTGTGTGTGTTGTGTGTGTGTGTGTGTGTTGTCGGTGTGTGTGTGTGTGTGTGTTGTCGGTGTGTGTGTGTGTGTGTTGTCGGTGTGTGTGTGTGTGTGTTGTTGGTGTGTGTGTGTTGTCGTGTGTGTGTGTGTGTGGTGTGTGTGTGTGTGTGTGTTGTCGGTGTGTGTGTGTGTGTGTTGTCGGTGTGTGTGTGTGTGTGTGTGTGTGTGTGTGTGTGTGTGTTGTCGGTGTGTGTGTGTGTGTGTTGTCGGTGTGTGTGTGTGTGTGTTGTCGGTGTGTGTGTGTGTGTGTTGTGTGTGTGTGTGTGTGTGTTGTCGGTGTGTGTGTGTGTGTTGTCGTGTGTGTGGTGTGTGTGTGTGTGTGTTGTCGGTGTGTGTGTGTGTGTTGTCGTTGTGTGTGTGTGTGTGTTGTCGGTGTGTGTGTGTGTGTGTGTCGTGTGTGTGTGTGTGTGTTGTCGGTGTGTGTGTGTGTGTTGTCGGTGTGGTGTGTGTGTGTTGTCGGTGTGTGTGTGTGTGTGTGTTGTCGGTGTGTGTGTGTGTGTTGTCGGTGTGTGTGTGTGTGTTGTCGTGTGTGTGTGTGTGTGTTGTCGGTGTGTGTGTGTGTGTTGTCGGTGTTGTGTGTGTGTGTGTTGTCGGTGTGTGTGTGTGTTGTCGGTGTGGTGTGTGTGTGTGTGTGTGTGTGTCGGTGTGTGTGTGTGTGTTGTCGGTGTGTGTGTGTGTGTGTTGTCGGTGTGTGTGTGTGTGTGTTGTCGTGTGTGTGTGTGTGTGTGTTGTCGTGTGTGTGTGTGTGTGTTGTCGGTGTGTGTGTGTGTGTGTGTGTCGGTGTGTGTGTGTGTGTTGTCGGTGTGTGTGTGTGTGTGTGTGTGTGTGTGTGTGTTGTCGGTGTGTGTGTGTGTGTGTGTGTCGTGTGTGTGTGTGTGTGTTGTCGTGTGTGTGTGTGTGTTGTCGGTGTGTGTGTGTGTGTGTGTGTGTGTGTGTGTGGTGTGTGTGTGTGTGTGTGTTGTCGGTGTGTGTGTGTGTGTTGTCGGTGTGTGTGTGTGTGTTGTCGGTGTGTGTGTGTGTGTGTTGTCGGTGTGTGTGTGTGTGTTGTCGGTGTGTGTGTGTGTGTTGTCGGTGTGTGTGTGTGTGTGTTGTGGTGTCGGTGTGTGTGTGTTGTCGGTGTGTGTGTGTGTGTGTTGTCGGTGTGTGTGTGTGTGTGTTGTCGGTGTGTGTGTGTGTGTTGTCGTGTGGTGTGTGTGTGTTGTCGGTGTGTGTGTGTGTGTGTGTTGTCGGTGTGTGTGTGTGTGTGTGTGTGTTGTCGGTGTGTGTGTGTGTGTGTGTGTGTGTGTGTGTGTGTGTGTTGTCGGTGTGTGTGTGTGTGTGTTGTCGGTGTGTGTGTGTGTTGTCGGTGTGTGTGTGTGTGTGTGTGTCGGTGTGTGTGTGTGTGTTGTCGGTGTGTGTGTGTGTGTTGTCGGTGTGTGTGTGTGTGTGTTGTCGGTGTGTGTGTGTGTGTTGTCGGTGTGTGTGTGTGTGTGTGTCGGTGTGTGTGTGTGTGTGTGTGTGTGTGTGTGTGTGTGTGTGTGTGTTGTCGGTGTGTGTGTGTGTGTGTGTCGGTGTGTGTGTGTGTGTGTTGTCGGTGTGTGTGTGTGTGTGTGTGTCGGTGTGTGTGTGTGTGTTGTCGGTGTGTGTGTGTGTGTTGTCGGTGTGTGTGTGTGTGTTGTCGGTGTGTGTGTGTGTGTTGTCGGTGTGTGTGTGTGTGTGTTGTCGGTGTGTGTGTGTGTGTTGTCGGTGTGTGTGTGTGTGTGTCGGTGTGGTGTGTGTGTGTGTGTTGTCGGTGTGTGTGTGTGTTGTCGGTGTGTGTGTGTGTGTTGTCGGTGTGTGTGTGTGTGTGTTGTCGGTGTGTGTGTGTGTGTTGTCGGTGTGTGTGTGTGTGTGTTGTCGGTGTGTGTGTCGTGTGTGTGTGTGTGTGTGTGTGTGTGTGTGTGTTGTCGGTGTGTGTGTGTGTGTGTTGTCGGTGTGTGTGTGTGTGTGTCGGTGTGTGTGTGTGTGTTGTCGGTGTGTGTGTGTGTGTGTTGTCGGTGTGTGTGTGTGTTGTTGTCGGTGTGTGTGTGTGTGTGTTGTCGGTGTGTGTGTGTGTGTTGTCGGTGTGTGTGTGTGTGTGTCGGTGTGTGTGTGTGTGTGTTGTCGGTGTGTGTGTGTGTGTTGTCGGTGTGTGTGTGTGTGTGTTGTCGGTGTGTGTGTGTGTGTGTTGTCGGTGTGTGTGTGTGTGTGTTGTCGGTGTGTGTGTGTGTGTGTTGTCGGTGTGTGTGTGTGTGTTGTCGGTGTGTGTGTGTGTGTGTTGTCGGTGTGTGTGTGTGTGTTGTCGGTGGTGTGTGTGTGTGTGTGTTGTCGGTGTGTGTGTGTGTGTGTGTGTTGTCGGTGTGTGTGTGTGTGTTGTCGGTGTGTGTGTGTGTGTGTTGTCGGTGTGTGTGTGTGTGTGTCGGTGTGTGTGTGTGTGTGTGTGTGTGTGTGTGTGTGTGTTGTCGGTGTGTGTGTGTGTGTGTTGTCGGTGTGGTGTGTGTGTGTTGTCGGTGTGTGTGTGTGTGTTGTCGGTGTGTGTGTGTGTGTTGTCGGTGTGTGTGTGTGTCGGTGTGTGTGTGTGTGTGTGTGTGTGTGTGTGTGTGTCGGTGTGTGTGTGTGTGTGTTGTCGGTGTGTGTGTGTGTGTGTTGTCGGTGTGTGTGTGTGTGTGTCGGTGTGTGTGTGTGTGTGTGTTGTCGGTGTGTGTGTGTGTGTGTTGTCGGTGTGTGTGTGTGTGTTGTCGGTGTGTGTGTGTGTGTCGGTGTGTGTGTGTGTGTTGTCGGTGTGTGTGTGTGTGTGTTGTCGTGTGTGTGTGTGTGTTGTCGGTGTGTGTGTGTGTGTGTGTTGTCGGTGTGTGTGTGTGTGTCGGTGTGTGTGTGTGTTGTCGTGTGTTGTCGGTGTGTGTGTGTGTGTTGTCGGTGTGTGTGTGTGTGTTGTCGGTGTGTGTGTGTGTGTTGTCGGTGTGTGTGTGTGTGTGTCGGTGTGTGTGTGTGTGTGTTGTCGGTGTGTGTGTGTGTGTTGTCGGTGTGTGTGTGTGTGTGTTGTCGGTGTGTGTGTGTGTGTGTGTGTGTGTGTGTGTGTGTGTGTGTGTTGTCGGTGTGTGTGTGTGTGTGTGTTGTCGTGTGTGTGTGTGTTGTCGGTGTGTGTGTGTGTGTGTTGTCGGTGTGTGTGTGTGTGTGTTGTCGGTGTGTGTGTGTGTGTGTTGTCGGTGTGTGTGTGTGTGTGTTGTCGGTGTGTGTGTGTGTGTTGTCGGTGTGTGTGTGTGTGTGTTGTCGGTGTGTGTGTGTGTGTTGTCGGTGTGTGTGTGTGTGTGTTGTCGGTGTGTGTGTGTGTGTCGTGTGTGTGTGTGTGTGTGTGTTGTCGGTGTGTGTGTGTGTGTTGTCGGTGTGTGTGTGTGTGTTGTCGGTGTGTGTGTGTGTGTGTTGTCGGTGTGTGTGTGTGTGTGTGTCGGTGTGTGTGTGTGTGTGTTGTCGGTGTGTGTGTGTGTGTGTTGTCGTGTGTGTGTGTGTGTGTGTGTGTGTGTGTGTGTGTGTGTGTGTGTGTTGTCGGTGTGTGTGTGTGTGTGTTGTCGGTGTGTGTGTGTGTGTGTTGTCGGTGTGTGTGTGTGTGTCGGTGTGTGTGTGTGTGTGTGTTGTCGGTGTGTGTGTGTGTGTGTTGTCGGTGTGTGTGTGTGTGTGTTGTCGTGTGTGTGTGTGTGTGTTGTCGGTGTGTGTGTGTGTGTGTTGTCGGTGTGTGTGTGTGTGTTGTCGTGTGTGTGTGTGTTGTCGGTGTGTGTGTGTGTGTGTTGTCGGTGTGTGTGTGTGTGTGTTGTCGGTGTGTGTGTGTGTGTTGTCGGTGTGTGTGTGTGTGTGTGTGTGTGTGTGTGTGTGTGTGTTGTCGGTGTGTGTGTGTGTGTTGTCGGTGTGTGTGTGTGTGTGTTGTCGGTGTGTGTGTGTGTGTTGTCGGTGTGTGTGTGTGTGTTGTCGGTGTGTGTGTGTGTGTGTTGTCGGTGTGTGTGTGTGTGTGTTGTCGGTGTGTGTGTGTGTGTTGTCGGTGTGTGTGTGTGTGTGTTGTCGGTGTGTGTGTGTGTGTTGTCGGTGTGTGTGTGTGTTGTCGGTGTGTGTGTGTGTGTGTTGTCGGTGTGTGTGTGTGTGTGTTGTCGGTGTGTGTGTGTTGTCGGTGTGTGTGTGTGTGTTGTCGGTGTGTGTGTGTGTGTGTCGGTGTGTGTGTGTGTGTTGTCGGTGTGTGTGTGTGTGTTGTCGGTGTGTGTGTGTGTGTGTTGTCGGTGTGTGTGTGTGTGTGTGTGTCGGTGTGTGTGTGTGTGTGTGTGTGTGTGTGTGTGTGTTGTCGGTGTGTGTGTGTGTGTGTTGTCGGTGTGTGTGTGTGTGTTGTCGGTGTGTGTGTGTGTGTGTGTGTGTGTGTTGTCGTGTGTGTGTGTGTGTGTGTGTGTTGTCGGTGTGTGTGTGTGTGTGTGTTGTCGGTGTGTGTGTGTTGTCGGTGTGTGTGTGTGTGTGTGGTGTGTTGTCGGTGTGTGTGTGTGTGTTGTCGGTGTGTGTGTGTGTGTGTGTCGGTGTGTGTGTGTGTGTTGTCGGTGTGTGTGTGTGTTGTCGGTGTGTGTGTGTGTGTGTGTCGGTGTGTGTGTGTGTGTTGTCGGTGTGTGTGTGTGGTGTGTGTGTGTGTGTGTGTGTGTGTGTGTGTTGTCGGTGTGTGTGTGTGTGTGTTGTCGGTGTGTGTGTGTGTGTGTTGTCGGTGTGTGTGTGTTGTCGGTGTGTGTGTGTGTGTGTTGTCGTGTGTGTGTGTGTGTGTGTTGTCGGTGTGTGTGTGTGTGTTGTCGGTGTGTGTGTGTTGTCGGTGTGTGTGTGTGTTGTCGGTGTGTGTGTGTGTGTGTTGTCGGTGTGTGTGTGTGTGTGTCGGTGTGTGTGTGTGTGTGTGTTGTCGGTGTGTGTGTGTTGTCGGTGTGTGTGTGTGTTGTCGGTGTGTTGTCGGTGTGTGTGTGTGTGTTGTCGGTGTGTGTGTGTGTGTTGTCGGTGTGTGTGTGTGTGTTGTCGGTGTGTGTGTGTGTGTTGTCGGTGTGTGTGTGTGTTGTCGGTGTGTGTGTGTGTGTTGTCGGTGTGTGTGTGTGTGTTGTCGGTGTGTGTGTCGGTGTGTGTGTGTGTGTTGTGTGTGTGTGTGTTGTCGGTGTGTGTGTGTGTGTGTGTGTGTGTGTGTCGTGTGTGTGTGTGTTGTCGGTGTGTGTGTGTGTGTGTTGTCGTGTGTGTGTGTGTGTGTGTTGTCGGTGTGTGTGTGTGTGTTGTCGGTGTGTGTGTGTGTGTGTTGTCGGTGTGTGTGTGTGTTGTCGGTGTGTGTGTGTGTGTGTTGTCGGTGTGTGTGTGTGTTGTCGGTGTGTGTGTGTGTGTGTGTGTCGGTGTGTGTGTGTGTGTGTTGTCGGTGTGTGTGTGTGTGTGTTGTCGGTGTGTGTGTGTGTGTTGTCGGTGTGTGTGTGTGTGTTGTCGGTGTGTGTGTGTGTGTTGTCGGTGTGTGTGTGTGTTGTCGTGTGTGTGTGTGTGTGTTGTCGGTGTGTGTGTGTGTGTTGTCGGTGTGTGTGTGTGTGTGTGTGTGTGTGTGTGTGTGTGTGTGTTGTCGGTGTGTGTGTGTGTGTGTTGTCGGTGTGTGTGTGTGTTGTTGTCGGTGTGTGTGTGTGTGTGTTGTCGGTGTGTGTGTGTTGTCGGTGTGTGTGTGTGTGTGTGTTGTCGGTGTGTGTGTGTGTGTGTTGTCGGTGTGTGTGTGTGTGTGTGTGTGTTGTCGGTGTGTGTGTGTGTGTTGTCGGTGTGTGTGTGTGTGTGTTGTCGGTGTGTGTGTGTGTTGTCGGTGTGTGTGTGTGTGTGTGTCGGTGTGTGTGTGTTGTCGGTGTGTGTGTGTGTGTGTTGTCGGTGTGTGTGTGTGTGTGTTGTCGTGTGTGTGTGTGTTGTCGGTGTGTGTGTGTGTGTGTTGTCGGTGTGTGTGTGTGTGTGTGTGTGTCGGTGTGTGTGTGTGTGTTGTCGGTGTGTGTGTGTGTGTGTTGTCGGTGTGTGTGTGTGTGTTGTGTGTGTGTGTGTTGTCGGTGTGTGTGTGTGTGTGTTGTCGGTGTGTGTGTGTGTGTGTGTTGTCGGTGTGTGTGTGTTGTCGGTGTGTGTGTGTGTGTGTTGTCGTGTGTGTGTGTGTGTGTGTTGTCGGTGTGTGTGTGTGTGTGTGTGTGTTGTCGGTGTGTGTGTGTGTGTTGTCGGTGTGTGTGTGTGTGTGTTGTCGGTGTGTGTGTGTGTTGTCGGTGTGTGTGTGTGTGTGTTGTCGGTGTGTGTGTGTGTGTTGTCGGTGTGTGTGTGTTGTCGGTGTGTGTGTGTGTGTTGTGTGTGTGTGTGTTGTCGGTGTGTGTGTGTGTGTGTTGTCGGTGTGTGTGTGTGTGTGTTGTCGGTGTGTGTGTGTTGTCGGTGTGTGTGTGTGTGTGTTGTCGGTGTGTGTGTGTGTGTGTTGTCGGTGTGTGTGTGTGTGTGTGTGTGTTGTCGGTGTGTGTGTGTGTGTTGTCGGTGTGTGTGTGTGTGTGTTGTCGGTGTGTGTGTGTGTTGTCGGTGTGTGTGTGTGTGTGTTGTCGGTGTGTGTGTGTTGTCGGTGTGTGTGTGTGTGTTGTCGGTGTGTGTGTGTGTGTGTGTGTTGTCGGTGTGTGTGTGTGTGTTGTCGGTGTGTGTGTGTGTGTGTTGTCGGTGTGTGTGTGTGTGTGTGTGTGTGTGTGTGTGTTGTCGGTGTGTGTGTGTGTGTGTTGTCGGTGTGTGTGTGTGTGTGTTGTCGGTGTGTGTGTGTGTGTGTTGTCGGTGTGTGTGTGTGTGTTGTGTGTGTGTGTGTGTGTGTTGTCGGTGTGTGTGTGTGTGTTGTCGGTGTGTGTGTGTGTGTTGTCGGTGTGTGTGTGTGTGTTGTCGGTGTGTGTGTGTGTGTGTTGTCGGTGTGTGTGTGTGTGTGTTGTCGGTGTGTGTGTGTGTGTGTTGTCGGTGTGTGTGTGTGTGTTGTCGGTGTGTGTGTGTGTGTGTTGTCGGTGTGTGTGTGTGTGTTGTCGGTGTGTGTGTGTGTGTGTGTGTGTTGTCGGTGTGTGTGTGTGTGTGTGTGTGTTGTCGGTGTGTGTGTGTGTGTGTGTTGTCGGTGTGTGTGTGTTGTCGGTGTGTGTGTGTGTGTTGTCGGTGTGTGTGTGTGTGTTGTCGGTGTGTGTGTGTGTTGTCGGTGTGTGTGTGTGTGTGTGTCGGTGTGTGTGTGTGTGTTGTCGGTGTGTGTTGTCGGTGTGTGTGTGTGTGTGTGTGTGTGTGTGTTGTCGGTGTGTGTGTGTGTGTGTTGTCGGTGTGTGTGTGTGTGTTGTGTGTGTGTGTGTTGTCGGTGTGTGTGTGTGTGTGTTGTCGGTGTGTGTGTGTGTGTGTTGTCGGTGTGTGTGTGTGTGTGTTGTCGGTGTGTGTGTGTGTTGTCGGTGTGTGTGTGTGTGTGTTGTCGGTGTGTGTGTGTGTGTTGTCGGTGTGTGTGTGTGTGTTGTCGGTGTGTGTGTGTGTGTTGTCGGTGTGTGTGTGTGTGTGTTGTCGGTGTGTGTGTGTGTGTGTTGTCGGTGTGTGTGTGTGTGTGTTGTCGGTGTGTGTGTGTGTGTTGTCGGTGTGTGTGTGTGTGTGTTGTCGGTGTGTGTGTGTGTGTGTTGTCGGTGTGTGTGTGTGTGTGTGTGTGTTGTCGGTGTGTGTGTGTGTGTGTGTTGTCGGTGTGTGTGTGTGTGTGTGTTGTCGGTGTGTGTGTGTGTCGGTGTGTGTGTGTGTTGTGTGTGTGTTGTCGGTGTGTGTGTGTGTGTTGTCGGTGTGTGTGTGTGTGTTGTCGGTGTGTGTGTGTGTGTTGTCGGTGTGTGTGTGTGTTGTCGGTGTGTGTGTGTGTGTTGTCGGTGTGTGTGTGTGTGTTGTCGGTGTGTGTTGTCGGTGTGTGTGTGTGTGTGTGTGTGTGTGTGTGTTGTCGGTGTGTGTGTGTGTGTGTTGTCGGTGTGTGTGTGTGTGTGTTGTCGGTGTGTGTGTGTGTGTCGGTGTGTGTGTGTGTGTGTGTTGTCGTGTGTGTGTGTGTGTGTGTTGTCGGTGTGTGTGTGTGTGTTGTCGGTGTGTGTGTGTGTGTGTTGTCGGTGTGTGTGTGTGTGTTGTCGGTGTGTGTGTGTGTGTGTTGTCGGTGTGTGTGTGTTGTCGGTGTGTGTGTGTGTGTGTGTTGTCGGTGTGTGTGTGTTGTCGTGTGTGTGTGTGTGTCGTGTGTTGTCGGTTGTGTGTGTGTGTGTTGTCGGTGTGTGTGTGTGTGTTGTCGGTGTGTGTGTGTGTGTTGTGGTGTGTGTGTGTGTGTGTTGTCGGTGTGTGTGTGTGTTGTGGTGTGTTGTCGGTGTGTGTGTGTGTGTTGTCGTGTGTGTGTGTGTGTGTTGTCGGTGTGTGTGTGTGTGTTGTTGTGTGTGTGTGTGTGTGTTGTCGGTGTGTGTGTGTGTTGTCGGTGTGTGTGTGTGTGTTGTCGGTGTGTGTGTGTGTGTTGTCGGTGTGTGTTGTCGGTGTGTGTGTGTGTTGTGTGTGTGTGTGTTGTCGGTGTGTGTGTGTGTGTGTTGTCGGTGTGTGTGTGTGTGTTGTCGTGTGTGTGTGTTGTCGGTGTGTGTGTGTGTGTGTTGTCGGTGTGTGTGTGTGTGTGTTGTCGGTGTGTGTGTGTGTGTGTTGTCGGTGTGTGTGTGTGTTGTCGGTGTGTGTGTGTGTGTTGTCGGTGTGTGTGTGTGTGTTGTCGGTGTGTGTGTGTGTGTTGTCGGTGTGTGTGTGTGTGTGTTGTCGGTGTGTGTGTGTGTGTGTTGTCGGTGTGTGTGTGTGTTGTGTTGTCGGTGTGTGTGTGTGTGTGTTGTCGGTGTGTGTGTGTGTGTTGTCGGTGTGTGTGTGTGTGTGTTGTCGGTGTGTGTGTGTGTGTGTTGTCGGTGTGTGTGTGTGTGTGTGTGTTGTCGGTGTGTGTGTGTGTGTGTGTGTGTTGTCGGTGTGTGTGTGTGTGTGTGTTGTCGGTGTGTGTGTGTTGTCGGTGTGTGTGTGTGTTGTCGGTGTGTTGTCGGTGTGTGTGTGTGTGTTGTCGGTGTGTGTGTGTGTGTTGTCGGTGTGTGTGTGTGTGTTGTCGGTGTGTGTGTGTGTTGTCGGTGTGTGTGTGTGTGTTGTCGGTGTGTGTGTGTGTGTTGTCGGTGTGTGTTGTCGGTGTGTGTGTGTGTGTTGTGTGTGTGTGTGTTGTCGGTGTGTGTGTGTGTGTGTTGTCGGTGTGTGTGTGTGTGTGTTGTCGGTGTGTGTGTGTTGTCGGTGTGTGTGTGTGTGTGTTGTCGTGTGTGTGTGTGTGTGTGTTGTCGGTGTGTGTGTGTGTGTTGTCGGTGTTGTGTGTGTGTGTGTTGTCGGTGTGTGTGTGTGTTGTCGGTGTGTGTGTGTGTGTGTTGTCGGTGTGTGTGTGTTGTCGGTGTGTGTGTGTGTGTGTGTTGTCGGTGTGTGTGTGTTGTCGGTGTGTGTGTGTGTTGTCGGTGTGTTGTCGGTGTGTGTGTGTGTGTTGTCGGTGTGTGTGTGTGTGTTGTCGGTGTGTGTGTGTGTGTGTGTCGGTGTGTGTGTGTGTGTTGTCGGTGTGTGTGTGTGTTGTCGGTGTGTTGTCGGTGTGTGTGTGTGTGTTGTTGGTGTGTGTGTGTGTGTTGTCGGTGTGTGTGTGTGTGTTGTTGGTGTGTGTGTGTGTGTTGTCGGTGTGTGTGTGTGTTGTCGGTGTGTGTGTGTGTGTTGTCGGTGTGTGTG
>NW_027675582.1:107500-140000 GCF_965601325.2 Salmo salar | reverse complement strand
TTGTCGGTGTGTGTGTGTGTGTGTTGTCGGTGTGTGTGTGTGTTTGTTGTCGGTGTGTGTGTGTTGTCGGTGTGTGTGTGTGTATGTGTTGTCAGTGTGTGTGTGTGTGTGTGTTGTCGGTGTGTGTGTGTGTGTGTGTGTGTTGTCGGTGTGTGTGTGTGTGTTGTCGGTGTTGTGTGTGTGTGTGTTGTCGGTGTGTGTGTGTGTTGTCGGTGTGTGTGTGTGTGTGTTGTCGGTGTGTGTGTGTTGTCGGTGTGTGTGTGTGTGTGTTGTCGGTGTGTGTGTGTGTGTGTGTGTTGTCGGTGTGTGTGTGTGTGTTGTCGGTGTGTGTGTGTGTGTTGTCGGTGTGTGTGTGTGTGTGTGTGTGTTGTCGGTGTGTGTGTGTGTGTGTTGTCGGTGTGTGTGTGTGTGTGTGTGTTGTCGGTGTGTGTGTGTGTGTGTGTTGTCGGTGTGTGTGTGTGTGTTGTCGGTGTGTGTGTGTGTGTTGTCGGTGTGTATGTGTGTGTGTTGTCAGTGTGTGTGTGTGTGTGTTGTCGGTGTGTGTGTGTTTATGTGTTGTCGGTGTGTGTGTGTGTGTGTTGTCGGTGTGTGTGTGTGTGTTGTCGGTGTGTGTGTGTGTGTGTTGTCAGTGTGTGTGTGTGTGTGTTGTCGGTGTGTGTGTGTGTGTGTGTGTGTGTGTTGTCGGTGTGTGTGTGTGTGTGTTGTCGGTGTGTGTGTGTTGTCGGTGTGTGTGTGTGTTGTCGGTGTGTTGTCGGTGTGTGTGTGTGTGTTGTCGGTGTGTGTGTGTGTGTTGTTGGTGTGTGTGTGTGTGTTGTCGGTGTGTGTGTGTGTTGTCGGTGTGTGTGTGTGTGTGTTGTCGGTGTGTGTGTGTGTGTTGTCGGTGTGTGTTGTCGGTGTGTGTGTGTGTGTTGTGTGTGTGTGTGTTGTCGGTGTGTGTGTGTGTGTGTTGTCGGTGTGTGTGTGTGTTTGTTGTCGGTGTGTGTGTGTTGTCGGTGTGTGTGTGTGTATGTGTTGTCAGTGTGTGTGTGTGTGTGTGTTGTCGGTGTGTGTGTGTGTGTGTGTGTGTTGTCGGTGTGTGTGTGTGTGTTGTCGGTGTTGTGTGTGTGTGTGTTGTCGGTGTGTGTGTGTGTTGTCGGTGTGTGTGTGTGTGTGTTGTCGGTGTGTGTGTGTTGTCGGTGTGTGTGTGTGTGTGTTGTCGGTGTGTGTGTGTGTGTGTGTGTTGTCGGTGTGTGTGTGTGTGTGTTGTCGGTGTGTGTGTGTGTGTTGTGTGTGTGTGTGTTGTCGGTGTGTGTGTGTGTGTGTTGTCGGTGTGTGTGTGTGTGTGTGTGTTGTCGGTGTGTGTGTGTGTGTGTGTGTTGTCGGTGTGTGTGTGGGTGTGTGTGTGTTGTGTGTGTGTGTTGTCGGTGTGTGTGTGTGTGTGTTGTCGGTGTGTGTGTGTGTGTGTGTGTTGTCGGTGTGCGTGTGTGTGTGTGTTGTCGGTGTGTGTGTGTGTGTGTGTGTGTTGTCGGTGTGTGTGTGTTATCGGTGTGTGTGTGTGTGTGTGTTGTCGGTGTGTGTGTGTGTGTGTGTGTGTGTGTTGTCGGTGTGTGAGTGTGTGTGTTGTCGGTGTGTGTGTGTGTGTGTGTTGTCGGTGTGTGTGTGTTGTCGGTGTGTGTGTGTGTGTGTTGTGGGTGTGTTGTCGGTGTGTGTGTGTGTGTGTGTTGTCGGTGTGTGCGTGTGTGTTTTGTCGGTGTGTGTGTGTGTGTTGTGTGTGTGTGTTGTCGGTGTGTGTGTGTGTTGTTGGTGTGTGTGTGTGTGTGTGTGTGTGTTGTCGGTGTGTGTGTGTGTGTGTGTGTGTGTTGTCGGTGTGTGTGTGTGTTGTCGGTGTGTGTGTGTGTGTTGTCGGTGTGTGTGTGTGTGTGTGTGTGTGTTGTCGGTGAGTGTGTGTGTGTTGTCGGTGTGTGTGTGTGTGGTGTTGGTGTGTGTGTGTGTGTTGTCGGTGTGTTGTGTGTGTGTGTTGTCGCTGTGTGTGTGTGTTGTCGGTGTGTGTGTGTGTGTGTTGTCGGTATGTGTGTGTGTGTTGCTTGTGTTTGTGTGTGTGTGTGTTGTCGGTGTGTGTGTGTTGTCGGTGTGTGTGTGTGTGTGTGTGTGTGTGTGTGTGTTGTCGGTGTGTTGTCGGTGTGTGTGTGTGTGTGTTGTCGGTGTGTGTGTGTGTGTGTGTTGTCGGTGTGTGTGTGTGTGTTGTCGGTTGTGTGTGTGTGTGTGTGTGTGTTGTCGGTGAGTGTGTGTGTGTTGTCGGTGTGTGTGTGTGTGTGGTGTTGGTGTGTGTGTGTGTGTTGTCGGTGTGTTTGTGTGTGTGTGTTGTCGCTGTGTGTGTGTGTTGTCGGTGTGTGTGTGTGTGTGTTGTCGGTATGTGTGTGTGTGTTGCTTGTGTTTGTGTGTGTGTGTGTTGTCGGTGTGTGTGTGTTGTCGGTGTGTGTGTGTGTGTGTGTGTGTGTGTGTGTGTTGTCGGTGTGTTGTCGGTGTGTGTGTGTGTGTGTTGTCGGTGTGTGTGTGTGTGTGTGTTGTCGGTGTGTGTGTGTGTGTGTGTTGTCGGTGTGTGTGTGTGTGTTGTCGGTGGGTGTGTGTGTGTGTTGTCGGTGTGTGTGTGTTGTGTGTGTGTGTGTTGTCGGTGTGTTTGTGTGTGTGTGTGGTCGGTGTGTGTGTGTGTGTGTTGTCGGTGTGTGTGTGTTGTGTGTGTGTGTGTTGTCGGTGTGTGTGTTTGTTGTCGGTGTGTGTGTGTGTGTGTGTGTGTGTGTGTGTGTCGGTGTGTGTGTGTGTGTGTGTGTGTGTGTGTGTGTTGTCGGTGTGTGTGTGTGTATGTGTTGTCGGTGTGTGTGTGTGTGTGTTGTCGGTGTGTGTGTGTGTGTGTTGTCGGTGTGTGTGTGTGTGTGTTGTCGGTATGTGTGTGTGTGTTGCTTGTGTTTGTGTGTGTGTGTGTTGTCGGTGTGTGTGTGTTGTCGGTGTGTGTGTGTGTGTGTGTGTGTGTGTTGTCGGTGTGTTGTCGGTGTGTGTGTGTGTGTGTTGTCGGTGTGTGTGTGTGTGTGTGTTGTCGGTGTGTGTGTGTGTGTGTGTTGTCGGTGTGTGTGTGTGTGTTGTCGGTGTGTGTGTGTGTGTGTTGTCGGTGTGTGTGTGTTGTGTGTGTGTGTGTTGTCGGTGTGTTTGTGTGTGTGTGTGGTCGGTTTGTGTGTGTGTGTGTTGTCGGTGTGTGTGTGTTGTGTGTGTGTGTGTTGTCGGTGTGTGTGTTTGTTGTCGGTGTGTGTGTGTGTGTGTGTGTGTGTGTTGTCGGTGTGTGTGTGTGTGTGTGTGTGTGTTGTCGGTGTGTGTGTGTGTGTGTGTGTTGTCGGTGTGTGTGTGTGTGTGTGTTTGTGTTGTCGGTGTGTGTGTGTGTGTGTGTTGTGTGTGTGTGTGTTGTCGGTGTGTGTGTGTGTTGTCGGTGTGTGTGTGTGTGTGTTGTCGGTGTGTGTGTGTGTGTGTTGTCGGTGTGTGTGTGTGTGTGTTGTCGGTATGTGTGTGTGTGTTGCTTGTGTTTGTGTGTGTGTGTGTTGTCGGTGTGTGTGTGTTGTCGGTGTGTGTGTGTGTGTGTGTGTGTGTGTGTGTGTGTGTGTGTCGGTGTGTTGTCGGTGTGTGTGTGTGTGTGTTGTCGGTGTGTGTGTGTGTTGTCGGTGTGTGTGTGTGTGTGTTGTCGGTGTGTGTGTGTGTGTGTGTTGTCGGTGTGTGTGTGTGTGTTGTCGGTGTGTGTGTGTGTGTGTTGTCGGTGTGTGTGTGTTGTGTGTGTGTGTGTTGTCGGTGTGTTTGTGTGTGTGTGTGGTCGGTGTGTGTGTGTGTGTGTTGTCGGTGTGTGTGTGTTGTGTGTGTGTGTGTTGTCGGTGTGTGTGTTTGTTGTCGGTGTGTGTGTGTGTGTGTGTGTGTGTTGTCGGTGTGTGTGTGTGTGTGTGTTTGTGTTGTCGGTGTGTGTGTGTGTGTGTGTTGTCGGTGTGTGTGTGTGTGTGTGTGTGTGTGTGTTGTCGGTGTGTGTGTGTGTGTGTTGTCGGTGTGTGTGTGTTGTCGGTGTGTGTGTGTGTGTTGTTGGTGTGTATGTGTGTGTGTTGTCAGTGTGTGTGTGTGTGTGTGTTGTCGGTGTGTGTGTGTTTATGTGTTGTCGGTGTGTGTGTGTGTGTGTTGTCGGTGTGTGTGTGTGTGTTGTCGGTGTGTATGTGTGTTGTCGGTGTGTGTGTGTGTGTTGTCGGTGTGTGTGTGTGTGTGTTGTGTGTGTGTGTGTTGTCGGTGTGTGTGTGTGTTGTCGGTGTGTGTGTGTGTGTGTGTGTGTGTCGGTGTGTGTGTGTGTGTGTTGTCGGTGTGTGTGTGTGTTGTCGGTGTGTGTGTGTGTGTGTGTGTGTGTTGTCGGTGTGTGTGTGTGTGTGTTGTCGGTGTGTGTGTGTGTGTTGTCGGTGTGTGTGTGTGTTGTCGGTGTGTGTGTGTGTGTGTGTGTTGTCGGTGTGTGTGTGTGTGTGTGTGTTGTCGGTGTGTGTGTGTGTGTGTGTTGTCGGTGTGTGTGTGTGTGTGTGTTGTCGGTGTGTGTGTGTTGTCGGTGTGTGTGTGTGTTGTCGGTGTGTTGTCGGTGTGTGTGTGTGTGTTGTCGGTGTGTGTGTGTGTGTTGTCGGTGTGTGTGTGTGTGTGTGTTGTCGGTGTGTGTGTGTGTGATGTCGGTGTTGTGTGTGTGTGTGTTGTCGGTGTGTGTGTGTGTTGTCGGTGTTGTGTGTGTGTGTGTTGTCGGTGTGTGTGTGTGTTGTCGGTGTGTGTGTGTGTGTGTGTGTGTGTTGTCGGTGTGTGTGTGTTGTCGGTGTGTGTGTGTGTGTGTTGTCGGTGTGTGTGTGTGTGTGTTGTCGGTGTGTGTGTGTTGTCAGTGTGTGTGTGTGTGTGTGTTGTCGGTGTGTGTGTGTGTGTGTTGTGGGTGTGTTGTCGGTGTGTGTGTGTGTGTGTGTTGTCGGTGTGTGCGTGTGTGTTTTGTCGGTGTGTGTGTGTGTGTTGTGTGTGTGTGTTGTCGGTGTGTGTGTGTGTTGTTGGTGTGTGTGTGTGTGTGTGTGTGTGTTGTCGGTGTGTGTGTGTGTGTGTGTGTGTGTTGTCGGTGTGTGTGTGTGTTGTCGGTGTGTGTGTGTGTGTTGTCGGTGTGTGTGTGTGTGTGTGTGTGTGTTGTCGGTGAGTGTGTGTGTGTTGTCGGTGTGTTTGTGTGTGTGTGTTGTCGCTGTGTGTGTGTGTTGTCGGTGTGTGTGTGTGTGTGTTGTCGGTGTGTGTGTGTGTGTTGCTTGTGTTTGTGTGTGTGTGTGTTGTCGGTGTGTGTGTGTTGTCGGTGTGTGTGTGTGTGTGTGTGTGTGTGTGTGTGTGTCGGTGTGTTGTCGGTGTGTGTGTGTGTGTGTTGTCGGTGTGTGTGTGTGTGTGTGTTGTCGGTGTGTGTGTGTGTGTTGTCGGTGTGTGTGTGTGTGTGTGTGTGTGTTGTCGGTGAGTGTGTGTGTGTTGTCGGTGTGTGTGTGTGTGTGGTGTTGGTGTGTGTGTGTGTGTTGTCGGTGTGTTTGTGTGTGTGTGTTGTCGCTGTGTGTGTGTGTTGTCGGTGTGTGTGTGTGTGTGTTGTCGGTATGTGTGTGTGTGTTGCTTGTGTTTGTGTGTGTGTGTGTTGTCGGTGTGTGTGTGTTGTCGGTGTGTGTGTGTGTGTGTGTGTGTGTGTGTGTGTTGTCGGTGTGTTGTCGGTGTGTGTGTGTGTGTGTTGTCGGTGTGTGTGTGTGTGTGTGTTGTCGGTGTGTGTGTGTGTGTGTGTTGTCGGTGTGTGTGTGTGTGTTGTCGGTGTGTGTGTGTGTGTGTTGTCGGTGTGTGTGTGTTGTGTGTGTGTGTGTTGTCGGTGTGTTTGTGTGTGTGTGTGGTCGGTGTGTGTGTGTGTGTGTTGTCGGTGTGTGTGTGTTGTGTGTGTGTGTGTGTTGTCGGTGTGTGTGTTTGTTGTCGGTGTGTGTGTGTGTGTGTGTGTGTGTGTGTGTTGTCGGTGTGTGTGTGTGTGTGTGTGTGTGTGTGTGTGTTGTCGGTGTGTGTGTGTGTATGTGTTGTCGGTGTGTGTGTGTGTGTGTTGTCGGTGTGTGTGTGTGTGTGTTGTCGGTGTGTGTGTGTGTGTGTTGTCGGTATGTGTGTGTGTGTTGCTTGTGTTTGTGTGTGTGTGTGTTGTCGGTGTGTGTGTGTTGTCGGTGTGTGTGTGTGTGTGTGTGTGTGTGTTGTCGGTGTGTTGTCGGTGTGTGTGTGTGTGTGTTGTCGGTGTGTGTGTGTGTGTGTGTTGTCGGTGTGTGTGTGTGTGTGTGTTGTCGGTGTGTGTGTGTGTGTTGTCGGTGTGTGTGTGTGTGTGTTGTCGGTGTGTGTGTGTTGTGTGTGTGTGTGTTGTCGGTGTGTTTGTGTGTGTGTGTGGTCGGTGTGTGTGTGTGTGTGTTGTCGGTGTGTGTGTGTTGTGTGTGTGTGTGTTGTCGGTGTGTGTGTTTGTTGTCGGTGTGTGTGTGTGTGTGTGTGTGTGTGTTGTCGGTGTGTGTGTGTGTGTGTGTGTGTGTTGTCGGTGTGTGTGTGTGTGTGTGTGTTGTCGGTGTGTGTGTGTGTGTGTGTTTGTGTTGTCGGTGTGTGTGTGTGTGTGTGTGTGTGTGTGTGTGTGTTGTCGGTGTGTGTGTGTGTTGTCGGTGTGTGTGTGTGTGTGTTGTCGGTGTGTGTGTGTGTGTGTTGTCGGTGTGTGTGTGTGTGTGTTGTCGGTATGTGTGTGTGTGTTGCTTGTGTTTGTGTGTGTGTGTGTTGTCGGTGTGTGTGTGTTGTCGGTGTGTGTGTGTGTGTGTGTGTGTGTGTGTGTGTGTGTGTGTCGGTGTGTTGTCGGTGTGTGTGTGTGTGTGTTGTCGGTGTGTGTGTGTGTTGTCGGTGTGTGTGTGTGTGTGTTGTCGGTGTGTGTGTGTGTGTGTGTTGTCGGTGTGTGTGTGTGTGTTGTCGGTGTGTGTGTGTGTGTGTTGTCGGTGTGTGTGTGTTGTGTGTGTGTGTGTTGTCGGTGTGTTTGTGTGTGTGTGTGGTCGGTGTGTGTGTGTGTGTGTTGTCGGTGTGTGTGTGTTGTGTGTGTGTGTGTTGTCGGTGTGTGTGTTTGTTGTCGGTGTGTGTGTGTGTGTGTGTGTGTGTTGTCGGTGTGTGTGTGTGTGTGTGTTTGTGTTGTCGGTGTGTGTGTGTGTGTGTGTTGTCGGTGTGTGTGTGTGTGTGTGTGTGTGTGTGTTGTCGGTGTGTGTGTGTGTGTGTTGTCGGTGTGTGTGTGTGTGTTGTCGGTGTGTGTGTGTGTGTTGTTGGTGTGTATGTGTGTGTGTTGTCAGTGTGTGTGTGTGTGTGTGTTGTCGGTGTGTGTGTGTTTATGTGTTGTCGGTGTGTGTGTGTGTGTGTTGTCGGTGTGTGTGTGTGTGTTGTCGGTGTGTATGTGTGTTGTCGGTGTGTGTGTGTGTGTTGTCGGTGTGTGTGTGTGTGTGTTGTGTGTGTGTGTGTTGTCGGTGTGTGTGTGTGTTGTCGGTGTGTGTGTGTGTGTGTGTGTTGTCGGTGTGTGTGTGTGTGTGTTGTCGGTGTGTGTGTGTGTTGTCGGTGTGTGTGTGTGTGTGTGTGTGTGTTGTCGGTGTGTGTGTGTGTGTGTTGTCGGTGTGTGTGTGTGTGTTGTCGGTGTGTGTGTGTGTTGTCGGTGTGTGTGTGTGTGTGTGTGTTGTCGGTGTGTGTGTGTGTGTGTGTGTGTCGGTGTGTGTGTGTGTGTGTGTTGTCGGTGTGTGTGTGTGTGTGTGTTGTCGGTGTGTGTGTGTTGTCGGTGTGTGTGTGTGTTGTCGGTGTGTTGTCGGTGTGTGTGTGTGTGTTGTCGGTGTGTGTGTGTGTGTTGTCGGTGTGTGTGTGTGTGTGTGTTGTCGGTGTGTGTGTGTGTGATGTCGGTGTTGTGTGTGTGTGTGTTGTCGGTGTGTGTGTGTGTTGTCGGTGTTGTGTGTGTGTGTGTTGTCGGTGTGTGTGTGTGTTGTCGGTGTGTGTGTGTGTGTGTGTGTGTGTTGTCGGTGTGTGTGTGTTGTCGGTGTGTGTGTGTGTGTGTTGTCGGTGTGTGTGTGTGTGTGTTGTCGGTGTGTGTGTGTTGTCAGTGTGTGTGTGTGTGTGTGTTGTCGGTGTGTGTGTGTGTGTGTGTTGTCGGTGTGTGTGTGTGTGTGTTGTCGGTGTGTGTGTGTGTGTGTGTGTTGTCGGTGTGCGTGTGTGTGTGTGTTGTCGGTGTGTGTGTGTGTGTGTGTGTGTTGTCGGTGTGTGTGTGTTATCGGTGTGTGTGTGTGTGTGTGTTGTCGGTGTGTGTGTGTGTGTGTGTGTGTGTGTTGTCGGTGTGTGAGTGTGTGTGTTGTCGGTGTGTGTGTGTGTGTGTGTTGTCGGTGTGTGTGTGTTGTCGGTGTGTGTGTGTGTGTGTTGTGGGTGTGTTGTCGGTGTGTGTGTGTGTGTGTGTTGTCGGTGTGTGCGTGTGTGTTTTGTCGGTGTGTGTGTGTGTGTTGTGTGTGTGTGTTGTCGGTGTGTGTGTGTGTTGTTGGTGTGTGTGTGTGTGTGTGTGTGTGTGTTGTCGGTGTGTGTGTGTGTGTGTGTGTGTGTTGTCGGTGTGTGTGTGTGTTGTCGGTGTGTGTGTGTGTGTTGTCGGTGTGTGTGTGTGTGTGTGTGTGTTGTCGGTGAGTGTGTGTGTGTTGTCGGTGTGTGTGTGTGTGTGGTGTTGGTGTGTGTGTGTGTGTTGTCGGTGTGTTTGTGTGTGTGTGTTGTCGCTGTGTGTGTGTGTTGTCGGTGTGTGTCTGTGTGTTGTCGGTGTGTGTGTGTGTGTGTGTGTGTGTGTGTGTGTGTGTTGTCGGTGTGTGTGTGTGTATGTGTTGTCGGTGTGTGTGTGTGTGTGTTGTCGGTGTGTGTGTGTGTGTGTTGTCGGTGTGTGTGTGTGTGTGTGTTGTCGGTATGTGTGTGTGTGTTGCTTGTGTTTGTGTGTGTGTGTGTTGTCGGTGTGTGTGTGTTGTCGGTGTGTGTGTGTGTGTGTGTGTGTGTGTGTGTGTGTTGTCGGTGTGTTGTCGGTGTGTGTGTGTGTGTGTTGTCGGTGTGTGTGTGTGTGTGTGTTGTCGGTGTGTGTGTGTGTGTGTGTTGTCGGTGTGTGTGTGTGTGTTGTCGGTGTGTGTGTGTGTGTGTTGTCGGTGTGTGTGTGTTGTGTGTGTGTGTGTTGTCGGTGTGTTTGTGTGTGTGTGTGGTCGGTGTGTGTGTGTGTGTGTTGTCGGTGTGTGTGTGTTGTGTGTGTGTGTGTTGTCGGTGTGTGTGTTTGTTGTCGGTGTGTGTGTGTGTGTGTGTGTGTGTGTTGTCGGTGTGTGTGTGTGTGTGTGTGTGTGTTGTCGGTGTGTGTGTGTGTGTGTGTGTTGTCGGTGTGTGTGTGTGTGTGTGTTTGTGTTGTCGGTGTGTGTGTGTGTGTGTGTTGTGTGTGTGTGTGTTGTCTGTGTGTGTGTGTGTTGTCGGTGTGTGTGTGTGTTGTCGGTGTGTGTGTGTGTGTGTTGTCGGTGTGTGTGTGTGTGTGTTGTCGGTGTGTGTGTGTGTGTGTTGTCGGTATGTGTGTGTGTGTTGCTTGTGTTTGTGTGTGTGTGTGTTGTCGGTGTGTGTGTGTTGTCGGTGTGTGTGTGTGTGTGTGTGTGTGTGTGTGTGTGTTGTCGGTGTGTGTGTGTGTGTGTGTGTTGTCGGTGTGTGTGTGTGTGTGTGTTTGTGTTGTCGGTGTGTGTGTGTGTGTGTGTTGTGTGTGTGTGTGTTGTCGGTGTGTGTGTGTGTTGTCGGTGTGTGTGTGTGTGTGTTGTCGGTGTGTGTGTGTGTGTGTTGTCGGTGTGTGTGTGTGTGTGTTGTCGGTATGTGTGTGTGTGTTGCTTGTGTTTGTGTGTGTGTGTGTTGTCGGTGTGTGTGTGTTGTCGGTGTGTGTGTGTGTGTGTGTGTGTGTGTGTGTGTGTTGTCGGTGTGTTGTCGGTGTGTGTGTGTGTGTGTTGTCGGTGTGTGTGTGTGTTGTCGGTGTGTGTGTGTTGTCGGTGTGTGTGTGTGTGTGTGTTGTCGGTGTGTGTGTGTGTGTTGTCGGTGTGTGTGTGTGTGTGTTGTCGGTGTGTGTGTGTGTGTGTTGTCGGTGTGTGTGTGTTGTGTGTGTGTGTGTTGTCGGTGTGTGTGTTTGTTGTCGGTGTGTGTGTGTGTGTGTGTGTGTGTTGTCGGTGTGTGTGTGTGTGTGTGTTTGTGTTGTCGGTGTGTGTGTGTGTGTGTGTTGTCGGTGTGTGTGTGTGTGTGTGTGTGTGTGTGTTGTCGGTGTGTGTGTGTGTGTGTTGTCGGTGTGTGTGTGTGTGTTGTCGGTGTGTGTGTGTGTGTTGTTGGTGTGTATGTGTGTGTGTTGTCAGTGTGTGTGTGTGTGTGTGTTGTCGGTGTGTGTGTGTTTATGTGTTGTCGGTGTGTGTGTGTGTGTGTTGTCGGTGTGTGTGTGTGTGTTGTCGGTGTGTATGTGTGTTGTCGGTGTGTGTGTGTGTGTTGTCGGTGTGTGTGTGTGTGTGTTGTGTGTGTGTGTGTTGTCGGTGTGTGTGTGTGTTGTCGGTGTGTGTGTGTGTGTGTGTGTTGTCGGTGTGTGTGTGTGTGTGTTGTCGGTGTGTGTGTGTGTTGTCGGTGTGTGTGTGTGTGTGTGTGTGTGTTGTCGGTGTGTGTGTGTGTGTGTTGTCGGTGTGTGTGTGTGTGTTGTCGGTGTGTGTGTGTTGTCGGTGTGTATGTGTGTGTGTTGTCAGTGTGTGTGTGTGTGTGTTGTCGGTGTGTGTGTGTTTATGTGTTGTCGGTGTGTGTGTGTGTGTGTTGTCGGTGTGTGTGTGTGTGTTGTCGGTGTGTGTGTGTGTGTTGTCGGTGTGTGTGTGTGTTGTCGGTGTGTGTGTGTGTGTGTGTGTTGTCGGTGTGTGTGTGTGTGTGTGTGTTGTCGGTGTGTGTGTGTGTGTGTGTGTTGTCGGTGTGTGTGTGTGTGTGTGTTGTCGGTGTGTGTGTGTGTGTGTGTTGTCGGTGTGTGTGTGTTGTCGGTGTGTGTGTGTGTTGTCGGTGTGTTGTCGGTGTGTGTGTGTGTGTTGTCGGTGTGTGTGTGTGTGTTGTCGGTGTGTGTGTGTGTGTGTGTTGTCGGTGTGTGTGTGTGTGATGTCGGTGTTGTGTGTGTGTGTGTTGTCGGTGTGTGTGTGTGTTGTCGGTGTTGTGTGTGTGTGTGTTGTCGGTGTGTGTGTGTGTTGTCGGTGTGTGTGTGTGTGTGTGTGTGTGTTGTCGGTGTGTGTGTGTTGTCGGTGTGTGTGTGTGTGTGTTGTCGGTGTGTGTGTGTGTGTGTTGTCGGTGTGTGTGTGTTGTCAGTGTGTGTGTGTGTGTGTGTTGTCGGTGTGTGTGTGTGTGTGTGTGTTGTCGGTGTGTGTGTGTGTGTGTGTGTGTTGTGTGTGTGTGTGTGTTGTCGGTGTGTGTGTGTGTTGTCGGTGTGTGTGTGTGTGTGTTGTCGGTGTGTGTGTGTGTGTGTTGTCGGTGTGTGTGTGTGTGTGTTGTCGGTGTGTGTGTGTGTTGTCGGTGTGTGTGTGTGTGTTGTCGGTGTGTGTGTGTGTTGTCGGTGTCTGTGTGTGTGAGTGTTGTGAGTGTGTTGTCGGTGTGTGTGTGTGTGTGTTGTCGGTGTGTGCGTGTGTGTTTTGTCGGTGTGTGTGTGTGTGTGTTGTCGGTGTGTGTGTGTGTGTTGTGTGTGTGTGTGTTGTCGGTGTGTGTGTGTGTGTGTGTGTGTTGTCGGTGTGTGTGTGTGTGTTGTCGGTGTGTGTGTGTGTGTTGTCGGTGTGTGTGTGTGTGTGTGTGTGTGTGTGTGTGTTGTCGGTGTGTGTTGTGTGTTGTCGGTGTGTGTGTGTGTGTGTTGTCGGGGTGTGTGTGTGTGTGTTGTCGGTGTGTGTGTGTGTGTTGTCGGTGTGTTTGTGTGTGTGTGTGGTCGGTGTGTGTGTGTGTGTGTTGTCGGTGTGTGTGTGTGTGTTGTCGGTGTGTGTGTGTGTGTTGTCGGTGTGTTTGTGTGTGTGTGTGGTCGGTGTGTGTGTGTGTGTGTTGTCGGTGTGTGTGTGTGTGTTGTCGGTGTGTGTGTGTGTTGTCGGTGTGTGTGTGTGTGTGTTGTCGGGGTGTGTGTGTGTGTGTTGTCGGTGTGTGTGTGTGTGTTGTCGGTGTGTTTGTGTGTGTGTGTGGTCGGTGTGTGTGTGTGTGTGTTGTCGGTGTGTGTGTGTGTGTTGTCGGTGTGTGTGTGTGTGTTGTCGGTGTGTTTGTGTGTGTGTGTGGTCGGTGTGTGTGTGTGTGTGTTGTCGGTGTGTGTGTGTGTGTTGTCGGTGTGTGTGTGTGTTGTCGGTGTGTGTGTGTGTGTTGTCGGTGTGTGTGTGTGTGTGTTGTCGGTGTGTGTGTGTGTTGTCGGTGTGTTGTGTGTGTGTGTGTTGTCGGTGTGTGTGTGTTGTCGGTGTGTGTGTGTGTGTGTGTGTGTGTGTGTTGTCGGTGTGTGTGTGTGTGTTGTGTCGGTGTTGTGTGTGTGTGTGTTGTCGGTGTGTTTGTGTGTGTGTGTGGTCGGTGTGTGTGTTGTCGGTGTGTGTGTGTTGTGTGTGTGTGTGTTGTCGGTGTGTGTGTTTGTTGTCGGTGTGTGTGTGTGTGTGTGTGTGTGTTGTCGGTGTGTGTGTGTGTGTGTGTGTTGTCGGTGTGTGTGTGTGTGTGTGTTTCTGTTGTCGGTGTGTGTGTGTGTGTGTTGTGTGTGTGTGTGTTGTCGGTGTGTGTGTGTGTTGTCGGTGTGTGTGTGTGTGTGTGTGTTGTCGGTGTGTGTGTGTGTGTGTTGTCGGTGTGTGTGTGTGTTGTCGGTGTGTGTGTGTGTGTGTGTGTGTTGTCGGTGTGTGTGTGTGTGTGTTGTCGGTGTGTGTGTGTGTGTTGTCGGTGTGTGTGTGTTGTTGTCGGTGTGTATGTGTGTGTGTTGTCAGTGTGTGTGTGTGTGTGTTGTCGGTGTGTGTGTGTTTATGTGTTGTCGGTGTGTGTGTGTGTGTGTTGTCGGTGTGTGTGTGTGTGTTGTCGGTGTGTGTGTGTGTGTGTTGTCGGTGTGTGTGTGTGTGTGTGTGTTGTCGGTGTGTGTGTGTGTGTGTGTTGTCGGTGTGTGTGTGTGTGTGTGTTGTCGGTGTGTGTGTGTTGTCGGTGTGTGTGTGTGTTGTCGGTGTGTTGTCGGTGTGTGTGTGTGTGTTGTCGGTGTGTGTGTGTGTGTTGTTGGTGTGTGTGTGTGTGTGTTGTCGGTGTGTGTGTGTGTGTTGTGTGTGTGTGTGTTGTCGGTGTGTGTGTGTGTTGTCGGTGTGTGTGTGTGTGTGTTGTCGGTGTGTGTGTGTGTGTGTTGTCGGTGTGTGTGTGTGTGTGTGTTGTCGGTGTGTGTGTGTGTGTTGTCGGTGTGTGTGTGTGTGTGTTGTCGGTGTGTGTGTGTGTGTTGTGTGTGTGTGTGTTGTCGGTGTGTGTGTGTGTGTGTTGTCGGAGTGTGTGTGTGTGTGTGTGTGTTGTCGGTGTGTGTGTGTTGTCGGTGTGTGTGTGTGTTGTCAGTGTGTGTGTGTGTGTGTGTTGTCGGTGTGTGTGTGTGTGTGTGTTGTCGGTGTGTGTGTGTGTGATGTCGGTGTTGTGTGTGTGTGTGTTGTCGGTGTGTGTGTGTGTTGTCGGTGTTGTGTGTGTGTGTGTTGTCGGTGTGTGTGTGTGTGTGTGTGTGTTGTCGGTGTGTGTGTGTGTGTGTTGTCGGTGTGTGTGTGTGTGTTGTCGGTGTGTGTGTGTTGTTGTCGGTGTGTATGTGTGTGTGTTGTCAGTGTGTGTGTGTGTGTGTTGTCGGTGTGTGTGTGTTTATGTGTTGTCGGTGTGTGTGTGTGTGTGTTGTCGGTGTGTGTGTGTGTGTTGTCGGTGTGTGTGTGTGTGTTGTCGGTGTGTGTGTGTGTGTGTTGTCGGTGTGTGTGTGTGTGTGTGTGTTGTCGGTGTGTGTGTGTGTGTGTGTTGTCGGTGTGTGTGTGTGTGTGTGTTGTCGGTGTGTGTGTGTTGTCGGTGTGTGTGTGTGTTGTCGGTGTGTTGTCGGTGTGTGTGTGTGTGTTGTCGGTGTGTGTGTGTGTGTTGTTGGTGTGTGTGTGTGTGTGTTGTCGGTGTGTGTGTGTGTGTTGTGTGTGTGTGTGTTGTCGGTGTGTGTGTGTGTTGTCGGTGTGTGTGTGTGTGTGTTGTCGGTGTGTGTGTGTGTGTGTTGTCGGTGTGTGTGTGTGTGTGTGTTGTCGGTGTGTGTGTGTGTGTTGTCGGTGTGTGTGTGTGTGTGTTGTCGGTGTGTGTGTGTGTGTTGTGTGTGTGTGTGTTGTCGGTGTGTGTGTGTGTGTGTTGTCGGAGTGTGTGTGTGTGTGTGTGTGTTGTCGGTGTGTGTGTGTTGTCGGTGTGTGTGTGTGTTGTCAGTGTGTGTGTGTGTGTGTGTTGTCGGTGTGTGTGTGTGTGTGTGTTGTCGGTGTGTGTGTGTGTGATGTCGGTGTTGTGTGTGTGTGTGTTGTCGGTGTGTGTGTGTGTTGTCGGTGTTGTGTGTGTGTGTGTTGTCGGTGTGTGTGTGTGTTGTCGGTGTGTGTGTGTGTGTGTGTGTGTGTTGTCGGTGTGTGTGTTGTCGGTGTGTGTGTGTGTGTGTTGTCGGTGTGTGTGTGTGTGTGTTGTCGGTGTGTGTGTGTTGTCAGTGTGTGTGTGTGTGTGTGTTGTCGGTGTGTGTGTGTGTGTGTGTTGTCGGTGTGTGTGTGTGTGTGTGTTTGTGTTGTCGGTGTGTGTGTGTGTGTGTTGTGTGTGTGTGTGTGTTGTCGGTGTGTGTGTGTGTTGTCGGTGTGTGTGTGTGTGTGTTGTCGGTGTGTGTGTGTGTGTGTGTTGTCGGTGTGTGTGTGTGTTGTCGGTGTGTGTGTGTGTGTTGTCAGTGTGTGTGTGTGTTGTCGGTGTGTGTGTGTGTGAGTGTGTGTGAGTGTGTTGTCGGTGTGTGTGTGTGTGTGTTGTCGGTGTGTGCGTGTGTGTTTTGTCGGTGTGTGTGTGTGTGTGTTGTCGGTGTGTGTGTGTGTGTTGTGTGTGTGTGTGTTGTCGGTGTGTGTGTGTGAGTGTGTGTGTTGTCGGTGTGTGTGTGTGTGTTGTCGGTGTGTGTGTGTGTGTGTGTTGTCTGTGTGTGTGTGTGTGTGTTGTCGATGTGTGTGTGTGTGTTGTCGGTGTGTGTGTGTGTGTGTGTGTTGTCGGTGTGTGTGTGTGTGTTGTCGGTGTGTGTGTGTGTGTGTTGTCGGGGTGTGTGTGTGTGTGTTGTCGGTGTGTGTGTGTGTGTTGTCGGTGTGTTTGTGTGTGTGTGTGGTCGGTGTGTGTGTGTGTGTGTTGTCGGTGTGTGTGTGTGTGTTGTCGGTGTGTGTGTGTGTTGTCGGTGTGTGTGTGTGTGTTGTCGGTGTGTGTGTGTGTTGTCGGTGTGTGTGTGTGTGTGTGTGTTGTCGGTGTGTGTGTGTGTGTGTGTTGTCGGTGAGTGTGTGGGTGTGTGTGTGTTGTGTGTGTGTGTGTTGTCGGTGTGTGTGTGTGTGTGTTGTCGGTGTGTGTGTGTGTGTTGTCGGTGTGTGTGTGTGTGTGTGTGTTGTCGGTGTGTGTGTGTGTGTGTTGTCGGTGTGTGTGTGTGTGTTGTCGGTGTGTGTGTGTGTGTTGTCGGTGTGTGTGTGTGTGTGTGTGTGTGTTGTCGGTGTGTGTGTGTGTGTTGTCGGTGTGTGTGTGTGTGTGTGTGTGTTGTCGGTGTGTGTGTGTGTGTTGTCGGTGTGTTTGTGTGTGTGTGTTGTCGCTGTGTGTGTGTGTGTGTTGTCGGTGTGTGTGTGTGTGTGTGTTGTGTGTGTGTGTGTGTTGTCGGTGTGTGTGTGTGTATGTGTTGTCGGTGTGTGTGTGTGTGTGTTGTCGGTGTGTGTGTGTGTGTGTTGTCGGTGTGTGTGTGTGTGTGTGTTGTCGGTATGTGTGTGTGTGTTGCTGGTGTTTGTGTGTGTGTGTGTTGTCGGTGTGTGTGTGTGTGTTGTCGGTGTGTGTGTGTGTGTGTGTGTGTGTGTTGTCGGTGTGTGTTGTGTGTTGTCGGTGTGTGTGTGTTGTCGGGGTGTGTGTGTGTGTGTTGTCGGTGTGTGTGTGTGTGTTGTGTGTGTGTGTGTTGTCGGTGTGTGTGTGTGTGTTGTCGGTGTGTGTGTGTGTGTGTGTTGTCGGTGTGTGTGTGTGTGTGTGTTGTCGGTGTGTGTGTGTGTTGTCGGTGTGTGTGTGTGTGTGTGTTGTCGGTGTGTGTGTGTGTGTGTTGTCGGTGTGTGTGTGTGTGTTGTCGGTGTGTGTGTGTGTTGTCGGTGTGTGTGTGTGTGTGTGTGTTGTCGGTGTGTGTGTGTTATCGGTGTGTGTGTGTGTTGTCGGTGTGTGTGTGTGTTGTCGGTGTGTGTGTGAGTGTGTTGTCGGTGTGTGTGTGTGTGTGTTGTCGGTGTGTGTGTGTGTGTTGTCGGTGTGTGTGTGTGTGTTGTGTGTGTGTGTGTTGTCGGTGTGTGTGTGTGTGTGTGTTGTCGGTGTGTGTGTGTGTGTGTGTTGTCGGTGTGTGTGTGTGTGTGTGTGTTGTCGGTGTGTGTGTGTGTGTGTGTTGTCGGTGTGTGTGTGTGTGTGTGTTGTCGGTGTGTGTGTGTGTGATGTCGGTGTTGTGTGTGTGTGTGTTGTCGGTGTGTGTGTGTGTTGTCGGTGTTGTGTGTGTGTGTGTTGTCGGTGTGTGTGTGTGTTGTCGGTGTGTGTGTGTGTGTGTGTGTGTGTTGTCGGTGTGTGTGTTGTCGGTGTGTGTGTGTGTGTGTTGTCGGTGTGTGTGTGTGTGTGTTGTCGGTGTGTGTGTGTTGTCAGTGTGTGTGTGTGTGTGTGTTGTCGGTGTGTGTGTGTGTGTGTGTGTCGGTGTGTGTGTGTGTGTGTGTTTGTGTTGTCGGTGTGTGTGTGTGTGTGTTGTGTGTGTGTGTGTGTTGTCGGTGTGTGTGTGTGTTGTCGGTGTGTGTGTGTGTGTGTTGTCGGTGTGTGTGTGTGTGTGTGTTGTCGGTGTGTGTGTGTGTTGTCGGTGTGTGTGTGTGTGTTGTCAGTGTGTGTGTGTGTTGTCGGTGTGTGTGTGTGTGAGTGTTGTGAGTGTGTTGTCGGTGTGTGTGTGTGTGTGTTGTCGGTGTGTGCGTGTGTGTTTTGTCGGTGTGTGTGTGTGTGTGTTGTCGGTGTGTGTGTGTGTGTTGTGTGTGTGTGTGTTGTCGGTGTGTGTGTGTGAGTGTGTGTGTTGTCGGTGTGTGTGTGTGTGTTGTCGGTGTGTGTGTGTGTGTGTGTTGTCTGTGTGTGTGTGTGTGTGTTGTCGATGTGTGTGTGTGTGTTGTCGGTGTGTGTGTGTGTGTGTGTGTTGTCGGTGTGTGTTGTGTGTTGTCGGTGTGTGTGTGTGTGTGTTGTCGGGGTGTGTGTGTGTGTGTTGTCGGTGTGTGTGTGTGTGTTGTCGGTGTGTTTGTGTGTGTGTGTGGTCGGTGTGTGTGTGTGTGTGTTGTCGGTGTGTGTGTGTGTGTTGTCGGTGTGTGTGTGTGTTGTCGGTGTGTGTGTGTGTGTTGTCGGTGTGTGTGTGTGTTGTCGGTGTGTGTGTGTGTGTGTGTGTTGTCGGTGTGTGTGTGTGTGTGTGTTGTCGGTGAGTGTGTGGGTGTGTGTGTGTTGTGTGTGTGTGTGTTGTCGGTGTGTGTGTGTGTGTGTTGTCGGTGTGTGTGTGTGTGTTGTCGGTGTGTGTGTGTGTGTGTGTGTTGTCGGTGTGTGTGTGTGTGTGTTGTCGGTGTGTGTGTGTGTGTTGTCGGTGTGTGTGTGTGTGTTGTCGGTGTGTGTGTGTGTGTGTGTGTGTGTTGTCGGTGTGTGTGTGTGTGTTGTCGGTGTGTGTGTGTGTGTGTGTGTGTTGTCGGTGTGTGTGTGTGTGTTGTCGGTGTGTTTGTGTGTGTGTGTTGTCGCTGTGTGTGTGTGTGTGTTGTCGGTGTGTGTGTGTGTGTGTGTTGTGTGTGTGTGTGTGTTGTCGGTGTGTGTGTGTGTATGTGTTGTCGGTGTGTGTGTGTGTGTGTTGTCGGTGTGTGTGTGTGTGTGTTGTCGGTGTGTGTGTGTGTGTGTGTTGTCGGTATGTGTGTGTGTGTTGCTGGTGTTTGTGTGTGTGTGTGTTGTCGGTGTGTGTGTGTGTGTTGTCGGTGTGTGTGTGTGTGTGTGTGTGTGTGTTGTCGGTGTGTGTTGTGTGTTGTCGGTGTGTGTGTGTTGTCGGGGTGTGTGTGTGTGTGTTGTCGGTGTGTGTGTGTGTGTTGTGTGTGTGTGTGTTGTCGGTGTGTGTGTGTGTGTTGTCGGTGTGTGTGTGTGTGTGTGTTGTCGGTGTGTGTGTGTGTGTGTGTTGTCGGTGTGTGTGTGTGTTGTCGGTGTGTGTGTGTGTGTGTGTTGTCGGTGTGTGTGTGTGTGTGTTGTCGGTGTGTGTGTGTGTGTTGTCGGTGTGTGTGTGTGTTGTCGGTGTGTGTGTGTGTGTGTGTGTTGTCGGTGTGTGTGTGTTATCGGTGTGTGTGTGTGTTGTCGGTGTGTGTGTGTGTTGTCGGTGTGTGTGTGAGTGTGTTGTCGGTGTGTGTGTGTGTGTGTTGTCGGTGTGTGTGTGTGTGTTGTCGGTGTGTGTGTGTGTGTTGTGTGTGTGTGTGTTGTCGGTGTGTGTGTGTGTGTGTGTTGTCGGTGTGTGTGTGTGTGTGTGTTGTCGGTGTGTGTGTGTGTGTGTGTGTTGTCGGTGTGTGTGTGTGTGTGTTTGTGTTGTCGGTGTGTGTGTGTGTGTGTTGTGTGTGTGTGTGTTGTCGGTGTGTGTGTGTTTTGTCGGTGTGTGTGTGAGTGTGTTGTCGGTGTGTGTGTGTGTGTGTTGTCGGTGTGTGTGTGTGTGTTGTCGGTGTGTGTGTGTGTGTGTGTGTGTTGTCGGTGTGTGTGTGTGTGTTGTCGGTGTGTGTGTGTGTGTTGTCGGTGTGTGTGTGTGTGTGTGTGTGTGTGTGTGTGTTGTCGGTGTGTGTGTGTGTGTGTTGTGTGTGTGTGTGTGTTGTCGGTGTGTGTGTGTGTGTGTTGTCGGTGTGTGTGTGTGTGTGTGTTGTCGGTGTGTGTGTGTGTGTGTGTTGTCGGTGTGTGTGTGTGTTGTCGGTGTGTGTGTGTGTGTGTGTTGTCGGTGTGTGTGTGTGTGTGTGAGTGTTGTGAGTGTGTTGTCGGTGTGTGTGTGTGTGTGTTGTCGGTGTGTGCGTGTGTGTTTTGTCGGTGTGTGTGTGTGTGTGTTGTCGGTGTGTGTGTGTGTGTGTGTGTGTGTGTGTGTTGTCGGTGTGTGTGTGTGAGTGTGTGTGTTGTCGGTGTGTGTGTGTGTGTTGTCGGTGTGTGTGTGTGTGTGTGTTGTCTGTGTGTGTGTGTGTGTGTTGTCGATGTGTGTGTGTGTGTTGTCGGTGTGTGTGTGTGTGTGTGTGTTGTCGGTGTGTGTTGTGTGTTGTCGGTGTGTGTGTGTGTGTGTTGTCGGGGTGTGTGTGTGTGTGTTGTCGGTGTGTGTGTGTGTGTTGTCGGTGTGTTTGTGTGTGTGTGTGGTCGGTGTGTGTGTGTGTGTGTTGTCGGTGTGTGTGTGTGTGTTGTCGGTGTGTGTGTGTGTTGTCGGTGTGTGTGTGTGTGTTGTCGGTGTGTGTGTGTGTTGTCGGTGTGTGTGTGTGTGTGTGTGTTGTCGGTGTGTGTGTGTGTGTGTGTTGTCGGTGAGTGTGTGGGTGTGTGTGTGTTGTGTGTGTGTGTGTTGTCGGTGTGTGTGTGTGTGTGTTGTCGGTGTGTGTGTGTGTGTTGTCGGTGTGTGTGTGTGTGTGTGTGTTGTCGGTGTGTGTGTGTGTGTGTTGTCGGTGTGTGTGTGTGTGTTGTCGGTGTGTGTGTGTGTGTTGTCGGTGTGTGTGTGTGTGTGTGTGTGTGTTGTCGGTGTGTGTGTGTGTGTTGTCGGTGTGTGTGTGTGTGTGTGTGTGTTGTCGGTGTGTGTGTGTGTGTTGTCGGTGTGTTTGTGTGTGTGTGTTGTCGCTGTGTGTGTGTGTGTGTTGTCGGTGTGTGTGTGTGTGTGTGTTGTGTGTGTGTGTGTGTTGTCGGTGTGTGTGTGTGTATGTGTTGTCGGTGTGTGTGTGTGTGTGTGTGTTGTCGGTGTGTGTGTGTGTGTGTTGTCGGTGTGTGTGTGTGTGTGTGTTGTCGGTATGTGTGTGTGTGTTGCTGGTGTTTGTGTGTGTGTGTGTTGTCGGTGTGTGTGTGTGTGTTGTCGGTGTGTGTGTGTGTGTGTGTGTGTGTGTTGTCGGTGTGTGTTGTGTGTTGTCGGTGTGTGTGTGTTGTCGGGGTGTGTGTGTGTGTGTTGTCGGTGTGTGTGTGTGTGTTGTGTGTGTGTGTGTTGTCGGTGTGTGTGTGTGTGTTGTCGGTGTGTGTGTGTGTGTGTGTTGTCGGTGTGTGTGTGTGTGTGTGTTGTCGGTGTGTGTGTGTGTTGTCGGTGTGTGTGTGTGTGTGTGTTGTCGGTGTGTGTGTGTGTGTGTTGTCGGTGTGTGTGTGTGTGTTGTCGGTGTGTGTGTGTGTTGTCGGTGTGTGTGTGTGTGTGTGTGTTGTCGGTGTGTGTGTGTTGTCGGTGTGTGTGTGTGTTGTCGGTGTGTGTGTGTGTTGTCGGTGTGTGTGTGAGTGTGTTGTCGGTGTGTGTGTGTGTGTGTTGTCGGTGTGTGTGTGTGTGTTGTCGGTGTGTGTGTGTGTGTGTGTGTGTGTGTGTGTTGTCGGTGTGTGTGTGTGTGTGTGTTGTCGGTGTGTGTGTGTGTGTGTGTTGTCGGTGTGTGTGTGTGTGTGTGTGTTGTCGGTGTGTGTGTGTGTGTGTTTGTGTTGTCGGTGTGTGTGTGTGTGTGTTGTGTGTGTGTGTGTTGTCGGTGTGTGTGTGTGTGTTGTCGGTGTGTGTGTGTGTGTGTTGTCGGTGTGTGTGTGTGTGTGTTGTCGGTGTGTGTGTGTGTGTTGTCGGTGTGTGTGTGTGTGTGTGTGTGTTGTCGGTGTGTGTGTGTGTGTTGTCGGTGTGTGTGTGTGTGTGTGTGTGTTGTCGGTGTGTGTGTGTGTGTTGTCGGTGTGTGTGTGTGTGTTGTCGGTGTGTGTGTGTGTGTGTGTGTGTGTGTGTGTGTGTTGTCGGTGTGTGTGTGTGTGTGTGTCGTGTGTGTGTGTGTGTTGTCGGTGTGTGTGTGTGTGTGTTGTCGTGTGTGTGTGTGTGTGTGTTGTCGGTGTGTGTGTGTGTGTGTGTTGTCGGTGTGTGTGTGTGTTGTCGGTGTGTGTGTGTGTGTGTGTTGTCGGTGTGTGTGTGTGTGTGTTGTCGGTGTGTGTGTGTGTGTTGTCGGTGTGTGTGTGTGTGTGTCGGTGTGTGTGTGTGTGTGTGTTGTGTGTGTGTGTGTTGTCGGTGTGTGTGTGTTGTTGTCGGTGTGTGTGTGTGTGTGTTGTCGGTGTGTGTGTGTGTGTGTTGTCGGTGTGTGTGTGTGTGTTGTCGTGTGTGTGTGTGTGTGTGTGTGTTGTCGGTGTGTGTGTGTGTGTTGTCGGTGTGTGTGTGTGTGTGTGTGTGTGTGTGTGTGTGTGTGTGTGTGTGTGTGTTGTCGGTGTGTGTGTGTGTGTGTTGTGTGTGTGTGTGTGTTGTCGGTGTGTGTGTGTGTGTGTTGTCGGTGTGTGTGTGTGTGTGTGTTGTCGGTGTGTGTGTGTGTGTGTGTTGTCGTGTGTGTGTGTGTGTTGTCGGTGTGTGTGTGTGTGTGTGTTGTCGGTGTGTGTGTGTGTGTGTTGTCGGTGTGTGTGTGTGTGTTGTCGGTGTGTGTGTGTGTTGTCGGTGTGTGTGTGTGTGTGTGTGTGTGTGTGTGTGTGTGTTGTCGTGTGTGTGTGTGTGTTGTCGGTGTGTGTGTGTGTTGTCGGTGTGTGTGTGTGTGTGTTGTCGGTGTGTGTGTGTGTGTGTGTGTGTGTGTGTGTTGTCGGTGTGTGTGTGTGTGTGTGTTGTCGGTGTGTGTGTGTGTGTGTTGTGTTGTCGGTGTGTGTGTGTGTGTGTGTGTTGTCGGTGTGTGTGTGTTGTCGGTGTGTGTGTGTGTTGTCAGTGTGTGTGTGTGTGTGTGTTGTCGGTGTGTGTGTGTGTGTGTGTTGTCGGTGTGTGTGTGTGTGATGTCGGTGTGTGTGTGTGTGTGTTGTCGGTGTGTGTGTGTGTTGTCGGTGTGTGTGTGTGTGTGTGTGTCGGTGTGTGTGTGTGTGTGTTGTCGGTGTGTGTGTGTGTGTTGTCGGTGTGTGTGTGTGTGTGTCGGTGTGTGTGTGTGTGTGTGTGTTGTCGGTGTGTGTGTGTTTTCGGTGTGTGTGTGTGTTGTCGGTGTGTGTGTGTGTTGTCGGTGTGTGTGTGTGTGTGTTGTCGGTGTGTGTGTGTGTGTGTGTGTGTGTGTGTTGTCGGTGTGTGTGTGTGTGTGTGTTGTCGGTGTGTGTGTGTGTGTGTTGTGTTGTCGGTGTGTGTGTGTGTGTGTGTGTTGTCGGTGTGTGTGTGTTGTCGGTGTGTGTGTGTGTTGTCAGTGTGTGTGTGTGTGTGTGTTGTCGGTGTGTGTGTGTGTGTGTGTTGTCGGTGTGTGTGTGTGTGATGTCGGTGTTGTGTGTGTGTGTGTTGTCGGTGTGTGTGTGTGTTGTCGGTGTGTGTGTGTGTGTGTGTGTGTGTGTGTGTTGTCGGTGTGTGTGTGTTGTCGGTGTGTGTGTGTGTGTGTTGTCAGTGTGTGTGTGTGTGTGTGTTGTCGGTGTGTGTGTGTGTGTGTGTGTGTTGTCGGTGTGTGTGTGTGTGTTGTCGGTGTTGTGTGTGTGTGTTGTCGGTGTGTGTGTGTGTTGTCGGTGTGTGTGTGTGTGTGTTGTCGGTGTGTGTGTGTGTCGGTGTGTGTGTGTGTGTGTGTGTGTGTGTGTTGTCGGTGTGTGTGTGTGTGTTGTCGGTGTGTATGTGTGTGTGTTGTCAGTGTGTGTGTGTGTGTGTTGTCGGTGTGTGTGTGTTATGTGTTGTCGGTGTGTGTGTGTGTGTTGTCGGTGTGTGTGTGTGTGTGTGTTGTCGGTGTGTGTGTGTGTTGTCGGTGTGTGTGTGTTTATGTGTTGTCGGTGTGTGTGTGTGTAAGTTGTCGGTGTGTGTGTGTGTGTGTGTTGTCGGTGTGTGTGTGTGTTGTCGGTGTGTGTGTGTGTGTTGTCGGTGTGTGTGTGTGTGTGTTGTTGGTTTGTGTGTGTGTGTGTGTGTTGTCGGTGTGTGTGTGTGAGTTGTCGGTGTGTGTGTGTGTGTGTGTTGTGTGTGTGTGTGTTGTCGATGTGTGTGTGTGTGTGTTGTCGGTGTGTGTGTGTGTGTTGTCGGTGTGTGTGTGTGTGTTGTGTGTGTGTGTGTTGTCGATGTGTGTGTGTGTGTGTTGTCGGTGTGTGTGTGTGTGTTGTCGGTGTGTGTGTGTGTGTTGTGTGTGTGTGTGTTGTCGATGTGTGTGTGTGTGTTGTCGATGTGTGTGTGTGTGTGTTGTCGGTGTGTGTGTGTGTTGTGTGTGTGTGTGTTGTCTTTGTGTGTGTGTGTGTGTGTGTTGTTGGTGTGTGTGTGTGTTGTGTGTGTGTGTGTTGTCGTGTGTGTGTGTGTGTGTTGTCGGTGTGTGTGTGTGTGTTGTCGGTGTGTGTGTGTGTTGTTGGTTTGTGTGTGTGTGTGTGTGTTGTCGGTGTGTGTGTGTGTGTTGTCGGTGTGTGTGTGTGTGTGTTGTCGGTGTGTGTGTGTGTGTTGTGTGTGTGTGTCGGTGTGTGTGTGTGTCGGTGTGTGTGTGTGTGTGTGTTGTCGGTGTGTGTGTGTGTGTTGTGTGTGTGTGTCGGTGTGTGTGTGTGTCGGTGTGTGTGTGTGTGTGTGTTGTCAGTGTGTGTGTGTGTGTGTGTTGTCGGTGTGTGTGTGTGTGTGTGTGTGTTGTCGGTGTGTGTGTGTGTGTGTTGTCGGTGTGTGTGTGTGTGTGTTGTCGGTGTGTGTGTGTGTGTGTGTGTGTGTGTTGTCGGTGTGTGTGTGTTGTCGGTGTGTGTGTGTGTGTTGTCGGTGTGTATGTGTGTGTGTTGTCAGTGTGTGTGTGTGTGTGTTGTCGGTGTGTGTGTGTGTGTGTGTGTGTGTGTGTCGGTGTGTGTGTGTTGTCGGTGTGTGTGTGTGTGTTGTCGGTGTGTATGTGTGTGTGTTGTCAGTGTGTGTGTGTGTGTGTTGTCGGTGTGTGTGTTTATGTGTTGTCGGTGTGTGTGTGTGTGTGTTGTCGGTGTGTGTGTGTGTGTGTGTTGTCTTTGTGTGTGTGTGTTGTCGGTGTGTGTGTGTGTGTGTTGTCGGTGTGTGTGTGTGTGTATTGTTGGTTTGTGTGTGTGTGTGTGTGTTGTCGGTGTGTGTGTGTGAGTTGTCGGTGTGTGTGTGTGTGTGTGTTGTGTGTGTGTGTCGGTGTGTGTGTGTGTCGGTGTGTGTGTGTGTGTGTCGGTGTGTGTGTGTGTGTTGTCAGTGTGTGTGTGTGTGTGTTGTCAGTGTGTGTGTGTGTGTGTTGTCGGTGTGTGTGTTTATGTGTTGTCGGTGTGTGTGTGTGTGTGTTGTCGGTGTGTGTGTGTGTGTGTGTTGTCTTTGTGTGTGTGTGTTGTCGGTGTGTGTGTGTGTGTGTTGTCGGTGTGTGTGTGTGTGTATTGTTGGTTTGTGTGTGTGTGTGTGTGTTGTCGGTGTGTGTGTGTGAGTTGTCGGTGTGTGTGTGTGTGTGTGTTGTGTGTGTGTGTCGGTGTGTGTGTGTGTCGGTGTGTGTGTGTGTGTGTCGGTGTGTGTGTGTGTGTTGTCAGTGTGTGTGTGTGTGTGTTGTCGGTGTGTGTGTGTTGTCAGTGTGTGTGTGTTGTCGGTGTGTGTGTGTGTGTGTGTGTTGTCGGTGTGTGTGTGTGTGTGTTGTCGGTGTGTGTGTGTGTGTGTTGTCGGTGTGTGTGTGTGTGTGTGTTGTCGGTGTGTGTGTGTTTTCGGTGTGTGTGTGTGTGTTGTCGGTGTGTGTGTGTGTGTTGTCGGTGTGTGTGTGTGTGTTGTCGGTGTGTGTGTGTGTGTTGTCGGTGTGTGTGTGTGTGTGTGTGTGTGTGTGTGTTGTCGGTGTGTGTGTGTGTGTCTTGTCGGTGTGTGTGTGTTGTCGGTGTGTGTGTTTGTTGTCGGTGTGTATGTGTGTGTGTTGTCAGTGTGTGTGTTGTCAGTGTGTGTGTGTGTGTGTGTTGTCGGTGTGTGTGTGTGTGTTGTCGGTGTGTGTGTGTGTTGTCGGTGTGTATGTGTGTGTGTTGTCAGTGTGTGTGTGTGTGTTGTCGGTGTGTGTGTGTGTGTGTTGTCGGTGTGTGTGTGTGTGTTGTCGGTGTGTGTGTGTGTTGTCGGTGTGTGTGTGTTGTCGGTGTGTGTGTGTGTGTGTTGTCGGTTTGTGTGTGTGTGTGTGTGTGTTGTCGGTGTGTGTGTGTGTTGTCGGTGTGTGTGTGTGTGTGTTGTCGGTGTGTGTGTGTGTGTGTGTTGTGTGTGTGTGTTGTCGGTGTGTGTGTGTGTGTGTGTTGTCGGTGTGTGTGTGTTGTCGGTGTGTGTGTGTGTGTTGTCGGTGTGTGTGTGTGTGTGTTGTCGGTGTGTGTGTGTGTGTTGTCGGTGTGTGTGTGTGTGTTGTGTGTGTGTGTGTTGTCGGTGTGTGTGTGTGTGTTGTCGATGTGTGTGTGTGTGTGTTGTCGGTGTGTGTGTGTGTTGTGTGTGTGTGTGTTGTCGGTGTGTGTGTGTGTGTGTGTGTGTTGTTGGTGTGTGTGTGTGTTGTGTGTGTGTGTGTTGTCAGTGTGTGTGTGTGTGTGTTGTCTGTCTGTGTGTGTGTGTGTGTTGTCGGTGTGTGTGTGTGTGTTGTCGGTGTGTGTGTGTGTGTTGTCGGTGTGTGTGTGTTGTCGGTGTGTGTGTGTGTGTGTGTTGTGTGTGTGTGTGTTGTCGGTGTGTGTGTGTGTTGTCGGTGTGTGTGTGTGTGTGTTGTCGGTGTGTGTGTGTTATCGGTGTGTGTGTGTGTGTGTTGTCGGTGTGTGTGTGTGTGTTGTCGGTGTGTGTGTGTGTGTTGTCGGTGTGTGTGTGTGTGTGTGTGTTGTCGGTGTGTGTGTGTTGTCGGTGTGTGTGTGTGTGTGTTGTCGGTGTGTTGTTAGTGTGTGTGTGTGTGTGTGTTGTCGGTGTGTGTGTGTGTGTGTTGTCGGTGTGTGTGTGTGTGTTGTGTGTGTGTGTGTTGTCGGTGTGTGTGTGTGTTGTCGGTGTGTGTGTGTGTGTGTTGTCGGTGTGTGTGTGTGTGTGTGTGTTGTTGGTGTGTGTGTGTGTGTGTTGTGTGTGTGTGTGTTGTCGGTGTGTGTGTGTGTTGTCGGTGTGTGTGTGTGTGTGTTGTCGGTGTGTGTGTGTGTGTGTGTGTGTTGTTGGTGTGTGTGTGTGTGTGTTGTGTGTGTGTGTGTTGTCGGTGTGTGTGTGTGTTGTCGGTGTGTGTGTGTGTGTGTTGTCGGTGTGTGTGTGTGTGTGTTGTCGGTATGTGTGTGTGTGTGTTGTCGGTGTGTGTGTGTGTGTTGTGTGTGTGTGTGTTGTCGATGTGTGTGTGTGTGTGTTGTCGGTGTGTGTGTGTGTTGTGTGTGTGTGTGTTGTCGGTGTGTGTGTGTGTGTGTGTGTGTTGTTGGTGTGTGTGTGTGTTGTGTGTGTGTGTTGTCAGTGTGTGTGTGTGTGTGTTGTCGGTGTGTGTGTGTGTGTTGTCGGTGTGTGTGTGTGTTGTTGGTTTGTGTGTGTGTGTTGTCGTTGTGTGTGTGTGTGTGTTGTCGGTGTGTGTGTGTGTGTTGTGTGTGTGTGTCGGTGTGTGTGTGTGTCGGTGTGTGTGTGTGTGTTGTCGGTGTGTGTGTGTGTGTTGTCGGTGTGTGTGTGTGTTGTTGGTTTGTGTGTGTGTGTGTGTGTTGTCGGTGTGTGTGTGTGTGTTGTCGTTGTGTGTGTGTGTTGTCGGTGTGTGTGTGTGTGTTGTGTGTGTGTGTCGGTGTGTGTGTGTGTCGGTGTGTGTGTGTGTGTGTGTTGTGTGTGTGTGTCGGTGTGTGTGTGTGTCGGTGTGTGTGTGTGTGTTGTCGGTGTGTGTGTGTGTGTGTTGTCGGTGTGTGTGTGTGTGTTGTCGGTGTGTGTGTGTGTTGTTGGTTTGTGTGTGTGTGTGTGTGTGTGTGTTGTCGGTGTGTGTGTGTGTGTTGTCGGTGTGTGTGTGTGTGTGTTGTCGGTGTGTGTGTGTGTGTTGTGTGTGTGTGTGTGTGTGTTGTGTGTGTGTGTCGGTGTGTGTGTGTGTCGGTGTGTGTGTGTGTGTTGTCGGTGTGTGTGTGTGTGTTGTCGGTGTGTGTGTGTGTTGTTGGTTTGTGTGTGTGTGTGTGTGTGTTGTCGGTGTGTGTGTGTGTGTTGTCGTTGTGTGTGTGTGTTGTCGGTGTGTGTGTGTGTGTTGTGTGTGTGTGTCGGTGTGTGTGTGTGTCGGTGTGTGTGTGTGTGTGTGTTGTCGGTGTGTGTGTGTGTGTGTTGTCGGTGTGTGTGTGTGTGTTGTCGGTGTGTGTGTGTGTTGTTGGTTTGTGTGTGTGTGTGTGTGTGTTGTCGGTGTGTGTGTGTGTGTTGTCGGTGTGTGTGTGTGTGTGTTGTCGGTGTGTGTGTGTGTGTTGTGTGTGTGTGTGTGTGTGTGTGTGTGTGTCGGTGTGTGTGTGTGTGTGTGTTGTCGGTGTGTGTGTGTGTGTGTTGTCGGTGTGTGTGTGTGTGTTGTCAGTGTGTGTGTGTGTGTGTGTTGTCGGTGTGTGTGTGTGTGTGTGTGTTGTCGGTGTGTGTGTGTGTGTGTGTGTGTTGTCGGTGTGTGTGTGTGTGTGTTGTCGGTGTGTGTGTGTGTGTGTGTGTGTGTTGTCGGTGTGTGTGTGTTGTCGGTGTGTGTGTGTGTGTTGTCGGTGTGTATGTGTGTGTGTTGTCAGTGTGTGTGTGTGTGTGTTGTCGGTGTGTGTGTGTTTATGTGTTGTCGGTGTGTGTGTGTGTATTGTTGGTTTGTGTGTGTGTGTGTGTGTTGTCGGTGTGTGTGTGTGAGTTGTCGGTGTGTGTGTTTGTGTGTGTTGTGTGTGTGTGTCGGTGTGTGTGTGTGTCGGTGTGTGTGTGTGTGTTGTCAGTGTGTGTGTGTGTGTGTGTTGTCGGTGTGTGTGTGTTGTCAGTGTGTGTGTGTGTGTGTGTGTTGTCAGTGTGTGTGTGTGTGTGTGTGTTGTCGGTGTGTGTGTGTGTGTGTGTGTGTGTTGTCGGTGTGTGTGTGTGTGTGTGTGTTGTCGGTGTGTGTGTGTGTTGTCGGTGTGTGTGTGTGTGTGTGTGTGTTGTCGGTGTGTGTGTGTTTTCGGTGTGTGTGTGTGTGTTGTCGGTGTGTGTGTGTGTGTTGTCGGTGTGTGTGTGTGTGTGTGTGTGTGTGTTGTCGGTGTGTGTGTGTGTGTGTTGTCGGTGTGTGTGTTTGTTGTCGGTGTGTATGTGTGTGTGTTGTCAGTGTGTGTGTGTGTGTGTGTTGTCGGTGTGTGTGTGTGTTGTCGGTGTGTATGTGTGTGTGTTGTCAGTGTGTGTGTGTGTTGTCGGTGTGTGTGTGTGTGTGTTGTCGGTGTGTGTGTGTGTGTTGTCGGTGTGTGTGTGTGTTGTCAGTGTGTGTGTGTTGTCGGTGTGTGTGTGTGTGTGTTGTCGGTTTGTGTGTGTGTGTGTGTGTTGTCGGTGTGTGTGTGTGTTGTCGGTGTGTGTGTGTGTTGTCGGTGTGTGTGTGTGTGTGTTGTCGGTGTGTGTGTGTGTGTTGTCGGTGTGTGTGTGTGTGTTGTGTGTGTGTGTGTTGTCGGTGTGTGTGTGTGTGTTGTCGATGTGTGTGTGTGTGTGTTGTCGGTGTGTGTGTGTGTTGTGTGTGTGTGTGTTGTCGGTGTGTGTGTGTGTGTGTTGTTGGTGTGTGTGTGTGTTGTGTGTGTGTGTGTTGTCAGTGTGTGTGTGTGTGTGTTGTCTGTCTGTGTGTGTGTGTGTGTTGTCGGTGTGTGTGTGTGTGTGTTGTCGTTGTGTGTGTGTGTGTTGTCAGTGTGTGTGTGTGTTGTCGGTGTGTGTGTGTGTGAGTGTTGTCGGTGTGTGTGTGTTGTCGGTGTGTGTGTGTGTTGTCGGTGTGTGTGTGTGTGTGTGTGTGTGTGTGTTGTCGGTGTGTGTGTGTGTTGTCGGTGTGTGTGTGTGTGTGTTGTCGGTGTGTGTGTGTTATCGGTGTGTGTGTGTGTGTGTTGTCGGTGTGTGTGTGTGTGTGTGTGTTGTCGGTGTGTGTGTGTGTGTTGTCGGTGTGTGTGTGTGTGTGTGTGTTGTCGGTGTGTGTGTGTTGTTAGTGTGTGTGTGTGTGTGTGTTGTCGGTGTGTGTGTGTGTGTGTTGTCGGTGTGTGTGTGTGTGTTGTGTGTGTGTGTGTTGTCGGTGTGTGTGTGTGTTGTCGGTGTGTGTGTGTGTGTGTGTGTTGTCGGTGTGTGTGTGTGTGTGTGTGTTGTTGGTGTGTGTGTGTGTGTGTTGTGTGTGTGTGTGTTGTCGGTGTGTGTGTGTGTTGTCGGTGTGTGTGTGTGTGTGTGTGTTGTCGGTGTGTGTGTGTGTGTGTTGTCGGTATGTGTGTGTGTGTGTTGTCGGTGTGTGTTTGTGTTGTCGGTGTGTGTGTGTGTGTGTGTTGTCGGTGTGTGTGTGTGTTAGTGTTGTCGGTGTGTGTGTGTTGTCGGTGTGTGTGTGTGTGTGTGTTGTGTGTGTGTGTGTTGTCGGTGTGTGTGAGTGTGTGTTGTTGGTGTGTGTGTGTGTGTTGTCGGTGTGTGTGTGTGTGTGTTGTCGGTGTGTGTGTGTGTGTCTTGTCGGTGTGTGTGTGTGTTGTGTGTGTGTGTGTGTTGTCGGTGTGTGTGTGTGTGTTGTCGATGTGTGTGTGTGTGTTGTCGGTGTGTGTGTGTGTGTGTTGTGTGTGTGTGTGTTGTCGGTGTGTGTGTGTTTGTGTGTTGTTGGTGTGTGTGTGTGTGTGTTGTGTGTGTGTGTGTTGTCGGTGTGTGTGTGTGTTGTCGGTGTGTGTGTGTGTGTGTGTTGTCGGTGTGTGTGTGTGTGTGTTGTCGGTGTGTGTGTGTGTGTTGTCGGTGTGTGTGTGTGTTGTCGGTGTGTGTGTGTGTGTGTTGTCGGTGTGTGTGTGTGTGAGTGTTGTCGGTGTGTGTGTGTTGTCGGTGTGTGTGTGTGTGTGTGTTGTGTGTGTGTGTGTTGTCGCTGTGTGTGTGTGTTGTCGGTGTGTGTGTGTGTGTGTTGTCGGTGTGTGTGTGTGTGTGTGTGTGTGTGTGTTGTCGGTGTGTGTGTGTGTTGTCGGTGTGTGTGTGTGTGTGTTGTCGGTGTGTGTGTGTTATCGGTGTGTGTGTGTGTGTGTGTTGTCGGTGTGTGTGTGTGTGTGTCTGTGTGTGTGTGTGTTGTCGGTGTGTGTGTGTGTGTGTGTTGTCGGTGTGTGTGTGTGTGTTGTCGGTGTGTTGTTGGTGTGTGTGTGTGTGTGTTGTCGGTGTGTGTGTGTGTGTTGTCGGTGTGTGTGTGTGTGTGTGTTGTGTGTGTGTGTGTTGTCGGTGTGTGTGTGTGTGTTGTCGGTGTGTGTGTGTGTGTTGTCGGTGTGTGTGTGTGTGTGTGTTGTCGGTGTGTGTGTGTGTGTGTGTTGTCGGTGTGTGTGTGTTGTCGGTGTGTGTGTGTGTGTGTGTGTGTTGTTGGTGTGTGTGTGTGTGTGTGTGTTGTCGGTGTGTGTGTGTGTTGTCGGTGTGTGTGTGTGTTGTCGGTGTGTGTGTGTGTGTGTGTTGTCGGTGTGTGTGTGTGTGTTGTGTGTGTGTGTGTGTGTGTGTGTGTGTGTCGGTGTGTGTGTGTGTGTGTGTTGTCGGTGTGTGTGTGTGTGTGTTGTCGGTGTGTGTGTGTGTGTTGTCAGTGTGTGTGTGTGTGTGTGTTGTCGGTGTGTGTGTGTGTGTGTGTGTTGTCGGTGTGTGTGTGTGTGTGTGTGTGTTGTCGGTGTGTGTGTGTGTGTGTTGTCGGTGTGTGTGTGTGTGTGTGTGTGTGTTGTCGGTGTGTGTGTGTTGTCGGTGTGTGTGTGTGTGTTGTCGGTGTGTATGTGTGTGTGTTGTCAGTGTGTGTGTGTGTGTGTTGTCGGTGTGTGTGTGTTTATGTGTTGTCGGTGTGTGTGTGTGTATTGTTGGTTTGTGTGTGTGTGTGTGTGTTGTCGGTGTGTGTGTGTGAGTTGTCGGTGTGTGTGTTTGTGTGTGTTGTGTGTGTGTGTCGGTGTGTGTGTGTGTCGGTGTGTGTGTGTGTGTTGTCAGTGTGTGTGTGTGTGTGTGTTGTCGGTGTGTGTGTGTTGTCAGTGTGTGTGTGTGTGTGTGTGTTGTCAGTGTGTGTGTGTGTGTGTGTGTTGTCGGTGTGTGTGTGTGTGTGTGTGTGTGTTGTCGGTGTGGTGTGTGTGTGTGTGTGTGTTGTCGGTGTGTGTGTGTGTTGTCGGTGTGTGTGTGTGTGTGTGTGTGTTGTCGGTGTGTGTGTGTTGTTCCGGTGTGTGTGTGTGTGTTGTCGGTGTGTGTGTGTGTGTTGTCGGTGTGTGTGTGTGTCGTGTGTGTGTGTGTTGTCGGTGTGTGTGTGTGTGTGTTGTCGGTGTGTGTGTTTGTTGTCGGTGTGTATGTGTGTGTGTTGTCAGTGTGTGTGTGTGTGTGTGTTGTCGGTGTGTGTGTGTGTTGTCGGTGTGTATGTGTGTGTGTTGTCAGTGTGTGTGTGTGTTGTCGGTGTGTGTGTGTGTGTGTTGTCGGTGTGTGTGTGTGTGTTGTCGGTGTGTGTGTGTGTTGTCAGTGTGTGTGTGTTGTCGGTGTGTGTGTGTGTGTGTTGTCGGTTTGTGTGTGTGTGTGTGTGTTGTCGGTGTGTGTGTGTGTTGTCGGTGTGTGTGTGTGTTGTCGGTGTGTGTGTGTGTGTGTTGTCGGTGTGTGTGTGTGTGTTGTCGGTGTGTGTGTGTGTGTTGTGTGTGTGTGTGTTGTCGGTGTGTGTGTGTGTGTTGTCGATGTGTGTGTGTGTGTGTTGTCGGTGTGTGTGTGTGTTGTGTGTGTGTGTGTTGTCGGTGTGTGTGTGTGTGTGTTGTTGGTGTGTGTGTGTGTTGTGTGTGTGTGTGTTGTCAGTGTGTGTGTGTGTGTGTTGTCTGTCTGTGTGTGTGTGTGTGTTGTCGGTGTGTGTGTGTGTGTGTTGTCGTTGTGTGTGTGTGTGTTGTCAGTGTGTGTGTGTGTTGTCGGTGTGTGTGTGTGTGAGTGTTGTCGGTGTGTGTGTGTTGTCGGTGTGTGTGTGTGTTGTCGGTGTGTGTGTGTGTGTGTGTGTGTGTGTGTTGTCGGTGTGTGTGTGTGTTGTCGGTGTGTGTGTGTGTGTGTTGTCGGTGTGTGTGTGTT
>NW_027675582.1:95000-105000 GCF_965601325.2 Salmo salar | reverse complement strand
GTTGTGTGTGTGTGTGTTGTCGGTGTGTGTGTGTGTTGTCGGTGTGTGTGTGTGTGTGTGTTGTCGGTGTGTGTGTGTGTGTGTGTTGTCGGTGTGTGTGTGTGTGTGTTGTCGGTGTGTGTGTGTGTGTGTTGTCGGTGTGTGTGTGTGTGTGTGTGTTGTGTGTGTGTGTGTTGTCGGTGTGTGTGTGTGTGTTGTCGGTGTGTGTGTGTGTGTTGTCGGTGTGTGTGTGTGTGTTGTCGGTGTGTGTGTGTGTGTGTTGTGTGTGTGTGTTGTCGGTGTGTGTGTGTGTGTGTGTTGTTGGTGTGTGTGTGTGTGTGTTGTGTGTGTGTGTGTTGTCAGTGTGTGTGTGTGTGTGTGTTGTCGGTGTGTGTGTGTGTGTGTTGTCGGTGTGTGTGTGTGTGTGTGTTGTCGGTGTGTGTGTTGTCGGTGTGTGTGTGTGTGTGTTGTCGGAGTGTGTGTGTGTGAGTGTTGTCGGTGTGTGTGTGTTGTCGGTGTGTGTGTGTGTGTGTGTGTGTGTGTGTTGTCGGTGTGTGTGTGTGTTGTCGGTGTGTGTGTGTGTGTGTTGTCGGTGTGTGTGTGTGTGTTGTGTGTGTGTGTGTTGTCGGTGTGTGTGTGTGTTGTCGGTGTGTGTGTGTGTGTTGTCGGTGTGTGTGTGTGTGTGTGTGTTGTTGGTGTGTGCGTGTGTGTTGTGTGTGTGTGTGTTGTCGGTGTGTGTGTGTGTTGTCGGTGTGTGTGTGTGTGTGTGTGTGTTGTCGGTGTGTGTGTGTGTGTGTGTTGTCGGTGTGTGTGTGTGTGTGTTGTCGGTGTGTGTGTGTGTTGTCGGTGTGTGTGTGTGTGAGTGTTGTCGGTGTGTGTGTGTGTGAGTGTTGTCGGTGTGTGTGTGTTGTCGGTCTGTGTGTGTGTGTGTGTTGTGTGTGTGTGTGTGTTGTCGGTGTGTGTGAGTGTGTATTGTCGGTGTGTGTGTGTGTTGTCGGTGTGTGTGTGTGTGTGTGTTGTCGGTGTGTGTGTGTGTGTGTTGTCGGTGTGTGTGTGTGTGTTGTGTGGGTGTGTGTTGTCGGTGTGTGTGTGTGTGTTGTCGTGTGTGTGTGTGTGTTGTCGGTGGTAGTGTGTGTGTGTTGTGTGTGTGTGTGTTGTCGGTGTGTGTGTGTGTTGTCGGTGTGTGTGTGTGTGTGTGTTGTCGGTGTGTGTGTGTGTGTGTTGTCGGTGTGTGTGTGTGTTGTCGGTGTGTGTGTGTGTTGTCGGTGTGTGTGTGTGTGTGTTGTCGGTGTGTGTGTGTGTGAGTGTTGTCGTGTTTGTGTGTTGTCGGTGTGTGTGTGTGTGTGTGTTGTGTGTGTGTGTGTTGTCGGTGCGTGTGTGTGTGTGTTGTCGGTGTGTGTGTGTGTATGTTGTCGGTGTGTGTGTGTGTGTGTGTTGTCGGTGTGTGTGTGTGTTGTCGGTGTGTGTGTGTGTTGTCGGTGTGTGTGTGTGTGTGTGTGTGTGTGTTGTCGTGTGTGTGTGTGTGTGTTGTCGGTGTGTGTGTGTGTGTGTTGTCGGTGTGTGTGTGTTATCGGTGTGTGTGTGTGTGTGTGTTGTCGGTGTGTGTGTGTGTGTGTCTGTGTGTTGTCGGTGTGTGTGTGTGTGTGTGTGTGTGTGTTGTCGGTGTGTGTGTGTGTTGTCGGTGTGTGTGTGTGTGTGTGTTGTCGGTGTGTGTGTGTGTGTCGGTGTCGTGTGTGTGTGTGTGTGTCGGTGTGTTGTGTGTGTGTGTGTTGTCGGTGTGTGTGTGTGTGTTGTCGGTGTGTGTGTGTGTGTGTGTCGGTCGTGTGTGTGTGTGTTGTCGGTGTGTGTGTGTGTGTTGTCGGTGTGTGTGTGTGTGTGTGTGTGTGTGTGTGTTGTCGGTGTGTGTGTGTGTGTGTGTTGTCGGTGTGTGTGTGTGTGTGTGTTGTCGGTGTGTGTGTGTGTGTTGTGTGTGTGTGTGTGTGTTGTCGGTGTGTGTGTGTGTGTGTGTGTGTTGTCGGTGTGTGTGTGTGTGTGTGTTGTGTGTGTGTGTGTTGTCGGTGTGTGTGTGTGTTGTCGGTGTGTGTGTGTGAGTGTGTGTTGTCGGTGTGTGTGTGTGTGTTGTCGGTGTGTGTGTGTGTGTGTTGTCGGTGTGTGTGTGTGTTGTCGGTGTGTGTGTGTGTGTGTGTTGTCGGTGTGTGTGTGTGTGAGTGTTGTCGGTGTGTGTGTGTTGTCGGTGTGTGTGTGTGTGTGTGTGTGTGTGTGTGTGTGTTGTCGGTGTGTGTGTGTGTGTGTTGTCGGTGTGTGTGTGTGTGTTGTCGGTGTGTGTGTGTGTTGTCGGTGTGTGTGTGTGTGTGTGTTGTCGGTGTGTGTGTGTGTGTTGTGTGTGTGTGTGTTGTCGGTGTGTGTGTGTGTGTTGTCGTGTGTGTGTGTGTGTTGTCGGTGTGTGTGTGTGTGTGTGTTGTGTGTGTGTGTGTTGTCGGTGTGTGTGTGTGTGTGTGTGTTGTTGGTGTGTGTGTGTGTGTGTGTGTGTGTGTGTGTTGTCGGTGTGTGTGTGTGTTGTCTGTGTGTGTGTGTGTGTGTGTTGTCGGTGTGTGTGTGTGTGTGTTGTCGGTGTGTGTGTGTGTGTGTGTCGGTGTGTGTGTGTGTTGTCGGTGTGTGTGTGTGTGTGTTGTCGGTGTGTGTGTGTGTGAGTGTTGTCGGTGTGTGTGTGTTGTCGGTGTGTGTGTGTGTGTGTGTGTGGTGTGTGTGTGTGTGTGTTGTCGGTGTGTGTGTGTGTGTGTTGTCGGTGTGTGTGTGTGGTGTGTGTGTGTGTGTGTGGTGTGTGTGTTGTCGGTGTGTGTGTGTGTGTGTGTCGGTGTGTGTGTGTGTCGGTGTGTGTGTGTGTGTGTGTTGTCGGTGTGTGTGTGTGTGTGTCGTGTGTGTCGGTGTGTGTGTGTGTGTGTGTGGTGTGTGTGTGTTGTCGGTGTGTGTGTGTGTGTTGTCGGTGTGTTGTTGGTGTGTGTGTGTGTGTGTTGTCGGTGTGTGTTGTGTGTGTTGTCGGTGTGTGTGTGTGTGTCGGTGTGTGTGTGTGTGTGTTGTCGGTGTGTGTGTGTGTGTGTTGTCGTGTGTGTGTGTGTGTTGTCGGTGTGTGTGTGTGTGTTGTCGTGTGTGTGTGTGTGTTGTCGGTGTGTGTGTGTGTGTGTTGTCGGTGTGTGTGTGTGTGTGTGTTGTCGGTGTGTGTGTGTTGTCGGTGTGTGTGTGTGTGTGTTGTCGGTGTGTGTGTGTGTGTGTTGTCGGTGTGTGTGTGTGTGTGTGTGTGTCGGTGTGTGTGTGTGTGTGTCGGTGTGTGTGTGTGTTGTCGGTGTGTGTGTGTGTGTTGTCGATGTGTGTGTGTGTGTGTGTGTTGTCGGTGTGTGTGTGTGTGTGTTGTGTGTGTGTGTGTTGTCAGTGTGTCTGTGTGTGTGTTGTCTGTCTGTGTGTGTGTGTGTGTTGTCGGTGTGTGTGTGTGTGTGTTGTCGGTGTGTGTGTGTGTGTTGTCGTGTGTGTGTGTGTGTTGTCGGTGTGTGTGTGTGTGTGTGTGTTGTCGGTGTGTGTGTGTGTGGTGTTGTCGGTGTGTGTGTGTGTGTGTGTGTGTGTGTGTGTGTGTGTTGTCGTGTGTGTGTGTTGTCGGTGTGTGTGTGTGTTGTCGGTGTGTGTGTGTGTGTGTTGTCGGTGTGTGTGTGTGTGTGTGTGTGTTGTCGGTGTGTGTGTGTGTTGTCGGTGTGTGTGTGTGTGTGTTGTCGTGTGTGTGTGTGTGTTGTCGGTGTGTGTGTGTGTGTGTGTGTGTGTGTGTGTGTGTGTGTGTTGTCGGTGTGTGTGTGTGTGTTGTCGGTGTGTGTGTGTGTGTGTTGTGTGTGTGTGTGTGTGTTGTCGGTGTGTGTGTGTGTGTTGTGTGTGTGTGGTGTGTGTGTTGTCGGTGGTGTGTGTGTGTGTTGTGTGTGTGTGTGTTGTCGGTGTGTGTGTGTGTGTGTGTCGGTGTGTGTGTGTGTGTGTGTCGGTGTGTGTGTGTGTGTGTCGTGTGTGTGTGTGTGTTGTCGGTGTGTGTGTGTGTGTGTGTGTGTGTGTGTGTGTGTGTGTTGTCGGTGTGTGTGTGTGTGTGTGTCGGTGTGTGTGTGTGTGTTGTCGGTGTGTGTGTGTGTGTGTGTGTGTGTGTGTGTGTGTGTGTTGTCGGTGTGTGTGTGTGTGTGTGTGTGGTGTGTGTGTGTGTTGTCGTGTGTGTGTGTGTGTGTGTGTGTGTGTGTGTGTGTGTTGTCGGTGTGTGTGTGTGTGTGTGGTGTGTGTGTGTGTGTGTGTTGTCGGTGTGTGTGTGTGTTGTCGGTGTGTGTGTGTGTGTGTTGTCGTGTGTGTGTGTGTGTGTGTGGTGTCGTGTGTGTGTGTGTTGTCGGTGTGTGTGTGTGTGTTGTCGGTGTGTGTGTGTGTGTTGTCGGTGTGTGTGTGTGTGTTGTCGGTGTGTGTGTGTGTGTGTGTCGTGTGTGTGTGTGTGTGTGTGTGTGTGTGTGTGTGTTGTCGGTGTGTGTGTGTGTGTGTGGTGTGTGTGTGTGTGTGTGTGTGTGTGTGTGTGTGTTGTCGGTGTGTGTGTGTGTGTGTGTTGTCGGTGTGTGTGTGTGTGTGTCGGTGTGTGTGTGTGTTGTCGGTGTGTGTGTGTGTGTGTTGTCGGTGTGTGTGTGTGTGTGTTGTGGTGTGTGTGTGTGTGTGTGTTGTCGGTGTGTGTGTGTTGTCGGTGTGTCGTGCGTGTGTGTGTGTGTGTGTGTTGTCGGTGTGTGTGTGTGTGTCGGTGTGTGTGTGTGTGTGTCGTGTGTCGGTGTGTGTCGTGTGTGTGTGTGTGTGTTGTCGGTGTGTGTGTGTGTGTGTTGTCGGTGTGTGTGTGTGTGTGTTGTCGTGTGTGTGTGTGTGTTGTCGGTGTGTGTGTGTGTGTGTGTCGGTGTGTGTGTGTGTGTGTGTGTTGTCGGTGTGTGTGTGTGTGTGTTGTCGGTGTGTGTGTGTGTGTGTTGTCGGTGTGTGTGTGTGTGTGTCGGTGTGTGTGTGTGTGTTGTCGGTGTGTGTGTGTGTGTGTTGTCGGTGTGTGTGTGTGTGTGTGTGTGTCGTGTGTGTGTGTGTTGTCGGTGTGTGTGTGTGTGTGTTGTCGGTGTGTGTGTGTGTGTGTGTGTCGGTGTGTGTGTGTGTGTTGTCGGTGTGTGTGTGTGTGTGTGTGTGTGTGTGTGTGTGTTGTCGGTGTGTGTGTGTGTGTGTGTTGTCGGTGTGTGTGTGTGTGTTGTCGGTGTGTGTGTGTGTGTGTCGTGTGTGTGTGTGTGTGTCGTGTGTGTGTGTGTGTGTTGTCGGTGTGTGTGTGTGTGTGTTGTCGGTGTGTGTGTGTGTGTGTGTGTCGGTGTGTGTGTGTGTGTGTGTGTGTGTGTGTGTGTTGTCGGTGTGTGTGTGTGTGTGTGTGTGTGTGTGTGTGTGTGTGTGTGTGTTGTCGGTGTGTGTGTGTGTGTGTTGTCGGTGTGTGTGTGTGTGTGTGTCGGTGTGTGTGTGTGTGTGTGTGTGTGTGTGTGTGTGTGTTGTCGGTGTGTGTGTGTGTGTCGTTGTGTGTGTGTGTGTGTGTGTGTGTCGGTGTGTGTGTGTGTGTGTTGTCGGTGTGTGTGTGTGTGTGTGGTCGGTGTGTGTGTGTGTGTTGTCGGTGTGTGTGTGTGTGTGTTGTCGGTGTGTGTGTGTGTGTGTGTGGTGTGTGTGTGTGTGTGTGTGTGTTGTCGGTGTGTGTGTGTGTGTGTTGTCGTGTGTGTGTGTGTGTGTGTGTGTGTCGGTGTGTGGTGTGTGTGTGTGTTGTCGGTGTGTGTGTGTGTGTGTTGTCGGTGTGTGTGTGTGTGTGTTGTCGTGTGTGTGTGTGTGTGTGTTGTCGGTGTGTGTGTGTGTTGTCGGTGTGTGTGTGTGTGTGTTGTCGTGTGTGTGTGTGTGTGTTGTCGGTGTGTGTGTGTGTTGTCGGTGTGTGTGTGTGTGTTGTCGTGTGTGTGTGTGTGTGTGTCGTGTGTGTGTGTGTGTTGTCGGTGTGTGTGTGTGTGTTGTCGGTGTGTGTGTGTGTGTGTTGTCGGTGTGTGTGTGTGTGTGTGTCGGTGTGTGTGTGTGTGTTGTCGGTGTGTGTGTGTGTGTTGTCGGTGTGTGTGTGTGTTGTCGGTGTGTGTGTGTGTGTTGTCGGTGTGTGTGTGTGTGTGTGTGTGTCGTGTGTGTGTGTGTTGTCGGTGTGTGTGTGTGTGTGTGTCGGTGTGTGTGTGTGTGTGTTGTCGGTGTGTGTGTGTGTGTGTGTGTGTGTGTGTGTGTGTGTGTTGTCGGTGTGTGTGTGTGTTGTCGGTGTGTGTGTGTGTGTGTGTCGGTGTGTGTGTGTGTGTGTCGGTGTGTGTGTGTGTGTGTTGTCGGTGTGTGTGTGTGTGTGTGTCGTGTGTGTGTGTGTGTGTTGTCGGTGTGTGTGTGTGTGTTGTCGGTGTGTGTGTGTGTGTGTGTTGTCGGTGTGTGTGTGTGTGTGTGTGTGTGTGTGTGTGTTGTCGGTGTGTGTGTGTGTGTTGTCGGTGTGTGTGTGTGTGTGTGGTGTGTGTGTGTGTGTGTGTCGGTGTGTGTGTGTGTGTGTTGTCGTGTGTGTGTGTGTGTGTTGTCGGTGTGTGTGTGTGTGTGTGTTGTCGGTGTGTGTGTGTGTGTTGTCGGTGTGTGTGTGTGTGTGTGTGTGTGTGTGTGTGTGTGTGTTGTCGGTGTGTGTGTGTGTGTGTTGTCGGTGTGGTGTGTGTGTGTGTTGTCGGTGTGTGTGTGTGTGTTGTCGGTGTGTGTGTGTGTGTTGTCGGTGTGTGTGTGTGTGTGTTGTCGGTGTGTGTGTGTGTGTGTGTGTGTGTCGTGTGTGTGTGTGTGTGTGTGTGTGTGTGTGTGTGTGTTGTCGGTGTGTGTGTGTGTGTTGTCGGTGTGTGTGTGTGTGTGTGTCGGTGTGTGTGTGTGTGTGTTGTCGGTGTGTGTGTGTGTGTGTTGTCGGTGTGTGTGTGTGTGTGTTGTCGGTGTGTGTGTGTGTGTTGTCGGTGTGTGTGTGTGTGTTGTCGGTGTGTGTGTGTGTGTGTCGTGTGTGTGTGTGTGTGTGTTGTCGGTGTGTGTGTGTGTGTTGTCGTGTGTGTGTGTGTGTTGTCGGTGTGTGTGTGTGTGTGTGTGTGTGTGTGTGTGTGTGTTGTGTGTGTGTGTGTGTGTGTGTGTGTGTGTGTGTGTGTTGTCGGTGTGTGTGTGTGTGTGTCGTGTGTGTGTGTGTGTGTGTGTGTGTGTGTGTGTGTGTCGGTGTGTGTGTGTGTGTGTGTGTGTGTGTGTGTGTGTTGTCGGTGTGTGTGTGTGTGTGTGTTGTCGGTGTGTGTGTGTGTGTGTGTGTGTGTGTGTGTGTGTGTTGTCGGTGTGTGTGTGTGTGTTGTCGGTGTGTGTGTGTGTGTTGTCGGTGTGTGTGTGTGTGTGTTGTCGGTGTGTGTGTGTGTGTTGTCGGTGTGTGTGTGTGTGTTGTCGGTGTGTGTGTGTGTGTTGTCGGTGTGTGTGTGTGTGTGTTGTCGGTGTGTGTGTGTGTGTGTGTGTGTGTGTGTGTGTGTGTGTGTGTGTGTGTGTGTGTTGTCGGTGTGTGTGTGTGTGTGTGTCGGTGTGTGTGTGTGTGTGTGTGTGTGTGTGTGTGTGTGTGTGTTGTCGGTGTGTGTGTGTGTGTGTTGTCGGTGTGTGTGTGTGTGTGTTGTCGGTGTGTGTGTGTGTGTGTGTGTGTCGGTGTGTGTGTGTGTGTTGTCGGTGTGTGTGTGTGTGTGTTGTCGTGTGTGTGTGTGTGTTGTCGGTGTGTGTGTGTGTGTGTGTGTCGGTGTGTGTGTGTGTGTGTTGTCGGTGTGTGTGTGTGTGTGTTGTCGGTGGTGTGTGTGTGTGTTGTCGGTGTGTGTGTGTGTGTGTGTGTCGTGTGTGTGTGTGTGTGTGTGTCGTGTGTGTGTGTGTGTGTGTTGTCGGTGTGTGTGTGTGTGTGTGTCGGTGTGTGTGTGTGTGTTGTCGTGTGTGTGTGTGTGTGTTGTCGGTGTGTGTGTGTGTGTGTTGTCGGTGTGTGTGTGTGTGTTGTCGGTGTGTGTGTGTGTGTTGTCGTGTGTGTGTGTGTGTGTTGTCGGTGTGTGTGTGTGTGTGTGTGTGTGTGTGTGTGTGTGTGTGTTGTCGGTGTGTGTGTGTGTGTGTTGTCGGTGTGTGTGTGTGTGTTGTCGGTGTGTGTGTGTGTGTGTGTGTCGTGTGTGTGTGTGTGTGTTGTCGGTGTGTGTGTGTGTGTGTGTCGTGTGTGTGTGTGTGTGTGTGTCGGTGTGTGTGTGTGTGTGTTGTCGGTGTGTGTGTGTGTGTGTGTCGTGTGTGTGTGTGTGTGTTGTCGGTGTGTGTGTGTGTGTGTGTTGTCGGTGTGTGTGTGTGTGTGTGTGTGTGTGTGTGTGTGTGTGTGTTGTCGGTGTGTGTGTGTGTGTGTGTGTCGGTGTGTGTGTGTGTGTTGTCGGTGTGTGTGTGTGTGTGTGTGTGTGTGTGTGTGTGTGTGTGTGTGTGTGTGTGTGTCGTGTGTGTGTGTGTGTTGTCGGTGTGTGTGTGTGTGTGTTGTCGGTGTGTGTGTGTGTGTGTGTGTGTGTGTGTGTGTGTGTGTGTGTGTGTGTGTGTGTGTTGTCGGTGTGTGTGTGTGTGTTGTCGGTGTGTGTGTGTGTGTTGTCGGTGTGTGTGTGTGTGTTGTCGGTGTGTGTGTGTGTGTGTGTCGGTGTGTGTGTGTGTGTGTGTTGTCGGTGTGTGTGTGTGTGTGTTGTCGGTGTGTGTGTGTGTGTGTGTGTGTGTGTGTGTGTGTTGTCGGTGTGTGTGTGTGTGTTGTCGTGTGTGTGTGTGTGTGTGTGTCGTGTGTGTGTGTGTGTGTGTGTGTGTGTGTGTGTGTGTGTGTGTGTGTGTGTTGTCGGTGTGTGTGTGTGTGTGTTGTCGTGTGTGTGTGTGTGTGTTGTCGGTGTGTGTGTGTGTGTTGTCGGTGTGTGTGTGTGTGTTGTCGGTGTGTGTGTGTGTGTGTGTGTGTGTGTGTGTGTGTGTGTGTTGTCGTGTGTGTGTGTGTGTGTGTGTGTGTGTGTGTGTGTGTGTGTGTGTGTTGTCGGTGTGTGTGTGTGTGTGTGTTGTCGGTGTGTGTGTGTGTGTGTGTGTGTCGGTGTGTGTGTGTGTGTTGTCGGTGTGTGTGTGTGTGTGTTGTCGGTGTGTGTGTGTGTGTGTGTGTGTGTGTGTGTGTGTGTCGTGTGTGTGTGTGTGTGTGTTGTCGGTGTGTGTGTGTGTGTGTCGGTGTGTGTGTGTGTGTGTTGTCGGTGTGTGTGTGTGTGTTGTCGGTGTGTGTGTGTGTGTGTGTGTGTGTGTGTGTGTTGTCGTGTGTGTGTGTGTGTGTTGTCGGTGTGTGTGTGTGTGTGTTGTCGGTGTGTGTGTGTGTGTGTTGTCGGTGTGTGTGTGTGTGTTGTCGGTGTGTGTGTGTGTGTGTGTCGTGTGTGTGTGTGTGTGTTGTCGGTGTGTGTGTGTGTGTTGTCGGTGTGTGTGTGTGTGTGTGTGTTGTCGGTGTGTGTGTGTGTGTGTTGTCGGTGTGTGTGTGTGTGTGTGTGTCGGTGTGTGTGTGTGTGTTGTCGGTGTGTGTGTGTGTGTGTTGTCGGTGTGTGTGTGTGTGTGTGTGTGTGTGTGTCGGTGTGTGTGTGTGTGTGTTGTCGTGTGTGTGTGTGTGTGTTGTCGGTGTGTGTGTGTGTGTTGTCGGTGTGTGTGTGTGTGTGTCGTGTGTGTGTGTGTGTGTTGTCGGTGTGTGTGTGTGTGTTGTCGGTGTGTGTGTGTGTGTGTGTGTGTGTGTGTGTGTGTTGTCGGTGTGTGTGTGTGTGTGTGTCGGTGTGTGTGTGTGTGTGTCGTGTGTGTGTGTGTGTGTTGTCGTGTGTGTGTGTGTGTTGTCGGTGTGTGTGTGTGTGTTGTCGGTGTGTGTGTGTGTGTGTTGTCGGTGTGTGTGTGTGTGTGTGTGTGTGTGTGTGTG
>NW_027675582.1:85000-90000 GCF_965601325.2 Salmo salar | reverse complement strand
TGTGTGTGTGTGTGTGTTGTCGGTGTGTGTGTGGTGTGTGTGTGTGTCGGTGTGTGTGTGTGTGTTGTCGTGTGTGTGTGTGTGTTGTCGTGTGTGTGTGTGTTGTCGTGTGTGTGTGTGTGTGTGTGTGTCGTGTGTGTGTGTGTGTGTTGTCGTGTGTGTGTGTGTTGTCGGTGTGTGTGTGTGTGTGTCGTGTGTGTGTGTGTGTTGTCGGTGTGTGTGTGTGTGTGTGTCGTGTGTGTGTGTGTGTGTGTGTGTCGGTGTGTGTGTGTGTGTGTGTGTGTGTGTTGTCGGTGTGTGTGTGTGTGTGTGTGTTGTCGGTGTGTGTGTGTGTGTGTGTTGTCGTGTGTGTGTGTGTGTGTTGTCGGTGTGGTGTGTGTGTGTGTTGTCGTGTGTGTGTGTGTTGTCGGTGTGTGTGTGTGTGTGTGTGTGTTGTCGGTGTGTGTGTGTGTGTGTGTGTTGTCGGTGTGTGTGTGTGTGTTGTCGGTGTGTGTGTGTGTGTGTGTTGTCGGTGTGTGTGTGTGTGTGTGTGTCGGTGTGTGTGTGTGTGTGTTGTCGGTGTGTGTGTGTGTGTTGTCGGTGTGTGTGTGTGTGTGTTGTCTGTGTGTGTGTGTTGTCGGTGTGTGTGTGTGTGTTGTCGGTGTGTGTGTGTGTGTGTGTTGTCGGTGTGTGTGTGTGTGTGTTGTGGTGTGTGTGTGTGTTGTCGGTGTGTGTGTGTGTGTGTGTGTCGGTGTGTGTGTGTGTGTGTTGTCGGTGTGTGTGTGTGTGTGTGTCGGTGGTGTGTGTGTGTGTGTGTGTTGTCGGTGTGTGTGTGTGTGTTGTCGGTGTGTGTGTGTGTGTGTGTGTGTGTGTGTGTGTGTTGTCGGTGTGTGTGTGTGTGTTGTCGGTGTGTGTGTGTGTGTGTGTTGTCGGTGTGTGTGTGTGTGTGTTGTGTTGTCGTGTGTGTGTGTGTGTGTTGTCGGTGTGTGTGTGTGTGTGTGTTGTCGGTGTGTGTGTGTGTGTGTGTTGTCGGTGTGTGTGTGTGTGTGTGTCGTGTGTGTTGTCGGTGTGTGTGTGTCGTGTGTGTGGTGTGTGTGTGTGTGTTGTGGTGTGTGTGTGTGTGTGTTGTCGGTGTGTGTGTGTGTGTGTGTGTTGTGTGTGTGTGTGTGTGTGTTGTCGTGTGTGTGTGTGTGTGTTGTCGGTGTGTGTGTGTGTGTGTGTGTGTGTGTGTGTGTGTGTTGTCGGTGTGTGTGTGTGTGTGTTGTCGGTGTGTGTGTGTGTTGTGGTGTCGGTGTGTGTGTGTGTGTGTTGTCGGTGTGTGTGTGTGTGTTGTCGGTGTGTGTGTGTGTGTGTGTGTGTGTGTGTTGTCGTGTGTGTGTGTGTGTGTTGTCGGTGTGTGTGTGTGTGTGTTGTCGGTGTGTGTGTGTTGTGTTGTCGGTGTGTGTGTGTGTGTGTGTGTGTGTGTGTGTGTGTGTTGTCGGTGTGTGTGTGTGTGTTGTCGGTGTGTGTGTGTGTGTGTTGTCGGTGTGTGTGTGTGTGTGTGTGTCGGTGTGTGTGTGTGTGTGTCGGTGTGTGTGTGTGTGTGTCGGTGTGTGTGTGTGTGTGTGTTGTCGGTGTGTGTGTGTGTGTTGTCGTGTGTGTGTGTGTGTGTTGTCGGTGTGTGTGTGTGTGTGTTGTCGGTGTGTGTGTGTGTGTGTTGTCGTGTGTGTGTGTGTGTTGTCGGTTGTGTGTGTGTGTGTGTTGTCGGTGTGTGTGTGTGTGTTGTCGGTGTGTGTGTGTGTGTTGTCGGTGTGTGTGTGTGTGTGTGTTGTCGGTGTGTGTGTGTGTGTGTTGTCGGTGTGTGTGTGTGTGTTGTCGGTGTGTGTGTGTGTGTGTTGTCGGTGTGTGTGTGTGTGTGTGTGTGTGTGTGTGTGTGTGTGTGTGTGTGTGTGTGTGTGTGTGTGTGTGTGTTGTCGGTGTGTGTGTGTGTGTTGTCGTGTGTGTGTGTGTGTTGTCGGTGTGTGTGTGTGTGTGTGTCGGTGTGTGTGTGTGTGTGTGTTGTCGTGTGTGTGTGTGTTGTCGGTGTGTGTTGTCGGTGTGTGTGTGTGTGTGTTGTCGGTGTGTGTGTGTGTGTTGTCGGTGTGTGTGTGTGTGTTGTCGGTGTGTGTGTGTGTGTGTTGTCGGTGTGTGTGTGTGTGTGTGTGTTGTCGGTGTGTGTGTGTGTGTGTGTCGTGTGTGTGTGTGTGTGTTGTCGGTGTGTGTGTGTGTGTGTGTTGTCGGTGTGTGTGTGTGTGTGTGTGGTGTGGTGTGTGTGTGTGTGTTGTCGGTGTGTGTGTGTGTTGTGGTGTGTCGGTGTGTGTGTGTGTGTTGTCGGTGTGTGTGTGTGTGTGTTGTCGGTGTGTGTGTGTGTTGTGGTGTGTGTGTGTGTGTGTTGTCGGTGTGTGTGTGTGTTGTCGGTGTGTGTGTGTGTGTTGTCGGTGTGTGTGTGTGTGTGTTGTCGGTGTGTGTGTGTGTGTGTTGTCGTGTGTGTGTGTGTTGTCGGTGTGTGTGTGTGTGTGTGTCGGTGTGTGTGTGTGTGTGTGTGTGTGTTGTCGGTGTGTGTGTGTGTTGTCGGTGTGTGTGTGTGTGTTGTCGGTGTGTGTGTGTGTTGTCGGTGTGTGTGTGTGTGTGTCGGTGTGTGTGTGTGTGTGTTGTCGGTGTGTGTGTGTGTGTGTGTGTGGTGTGTGTGTGTGTGTGTTGTCGGTGTGTGTGTGTGTGTGTCGGTGTGTGTGTGTGTGTGTTGTCGGTGTGTGTGTGTGTGTCGTGTGTGTGTGTGTGTGTGTTGTCGTGTGTGTGTGTTGTCGGTGTGTGTGTGTGTGTGTGTCGTGTGTGTGTGTGTGTTGTCGGTGTGTGTGTGTGTGTGTGTTGTCGTGTGTGTGTGTGTGTGTTGTCGGTGTGTGTGTGTGTTGTCGGTGTGTGTGTGTGTGTGTTGTCGGTGTGTGTGTGTGTGTGTTGTCGGTGTGTGTGTGTGTGTGTTGTCGGTGTGTGTGTGTGTGTTGTCGGTGTGTGTGTGTGTGTTGTCGGTGTGTGTGTGTGTGTTGTCGGTGTGTGTGTGTGTGTGTTGTCGGTGTGTGTGTGTGTGTGTTGTCGGTGTGTGTGTGTGTGTGTGTTGTCGGTGTGTGTGTGTGTGTGGTGTGTGTGTGTGTGTGTTGTCGGTGTGTGGTGTGTGTGTGTTGTCGGTGTGTGTGTGTGTGTGTTGTCGGTGTGTGTGTGTGTGTGTGTGTGTGTGTGTGTGTGTGTGTGTGTGTGTGTGTGTTGTCGGTGTGTGTGTGTGTGTGTGGTGTCGTGTGTGTGTGTGTGTGTTGTCGGTGTGTGTGTTGTGTGTGTTGTCGGTGTGTGTGTGTGTGTTGTCGTGTGTGTGTGTGTTGTCGGTGTGTGTGTGTGTGTGCTGGTGTGTGTGTGTGTGTGTTGTCGGTGTGTGTGTGTGTTGTCGGTGTGTGTGTGTGTGTGTTGTCGTGTGTGTGTGTGTGTGTTGTCGGTGTGTGTGTGTGTGTGTGTGTCGGTGTGTGTGTGTGTTGTCGGTGTGTGTGTGTGTGTGTGTGTGTGTGTGTGTGTGTGTTGTCGGTGTGTGTGTGTGTGTTGTCGGTGTGTGTGTGTGTGTTGTCGGTGTGTGTGTGTGTGTGTTGTCGGTGTGTGTGTGTGTGTGTGTGTCGTGTGTGTGTGTGTGTTGTCGGTGTGTGTGTGTGTGTGTGTTGTGTGTGTGTGTGTGTGTGTGTTGTCGGTGTGTGTGTGTGTGTGTTGTCGTGTGTGTGTGTGTGTGTGTGTTGTCGGTGTGTGTGTGTGTGTGTTGTCGGTGTGTGTGTGTGTGTGGTCGGTGTGTGTGTGTGTGTGTGTGTCGTTGTGTGTGTGTGTGTTGTCGGTGTGTGTGTGTGTGTGTGTGTTGTGTGTGTGTGTGTGTGTTGTCGGTGTGTGTGTGTGTGTGTGTGTGTGTGTGTGTGTGTTGTCGGTGTGTGTGTGTGTGTGTGTGTGTGTGTGTGTGTGTGTGTTGTCGGTGTGTGTGTGTGTGTGTGTTGTGTGTGTGTGTGTGTGTTGTCGGTGTGTGTGTGTGTGTTGTCGTGTGTGTGTGTGTGTGTGTTGTCTGTGTGTGTGTGTGTGTTGTCGGTGTGTGTGTGTGTGTGTGTCGGTGTGTGTGTGTGTGTGTTGTCGGTGTGTGTGTGTGTGTGTGTGTTGTCGGTGTGTGTGTGTGTGTCGGTGTGTGTGTGTGTGTGTGTGTGTGTGTGTGTGTGTGTGTGTTGTCGGTGTGTGTGTGTGTGTTGTCGGTGTGTGTGTGTGTGTGTGTTGTCGGTGTGTGTGTGTGTGTTGTCGGTGTGTGTGTGTGTGTGTGTTGTCGGTGTGTGTGTGTGTGTGTTGTCGGTGTGTGTGTGTGTGTGTGTTGTCGGTGTGTGTGTGTGTGTGTGTCGGTGTGTGTGTGTGTGTTGTCGGTGTGTGTGTGTGTGTTGTCGGTGTGTGTGTGTGTGTGTGTTGTCGGTGTGTGTGTGTTGTCGTGTGTGTGTGTGTGTTGTCGGTGTGTGTGTGTGTGTTGTCGGTGTGTGTGTGTGTGTGTGTTGTCGTGTGTGTGTGTGTTGTCGGTGTGTGTGTGTGTGTGTTGTCGGTGTGTGTGTGTGTGTGTTGTCGGTGTGTGTGTGTGTGTGTTGTCGGTGTGTGTGTGTGTGTTGTCGGTGTGTGTGTGTGTGTGTGGTGTGTGTGTGTGTGTGTGTGTGTGTGTGTGTGTGTGTGTTGTCGGTGTGTGTGTGTGTGTGTTGTCGTGTGTGTGTGTGTGTGTTGTCGGTGTGTGTGTGTGTGTTGTCGTGTGTGTGTGTGTGTGTGTTGTCGGTGTGTGTGTGTGTGTGTTGTCGGTGTGTGTGTGTGTGTGTTGTCGGTGTGTGTGTGTGTGTGTTGTCGGTGTGTGTGTGTGTGTGTGTTGTCGGTGTGTGTGTGTGTGTGTGTGTGTGTGTGTGTTGTCGGTGTGTGTGTGTGTGTGTGTTGTCGGTGTGTGTGTGTGTGTGTCGGTGTGTGTGTGTGTG
>NW_027675582.1:70000-75000 GCF_965601325.2 Salmo salar | reverse complement strand
GTGTGTGTTGTCGGTGTGTGTGTGTGTTGTCGGTGTGTGTGTGTGTGTGTTGTCGGTGTGTGTGTGTGTGTTGTCGGTGTGTGTGTGTGTGTGTTGTCGGTGTGTGTGTGTGTGGTCGGTGTCGGTGTGTGTGTGTGTGTGTGTCGTTGTCGTGTGTGTGTGTGTGTTGTCGGTGTGTGTGTGTGTGTGTTGTCGGTGTGTGTGTGTGTGTTGTCGGTGTGTGTGTGTGTGTTGTCGGTGTGTGTGTGTGTGTGTGTTGTCAGTTTGTGTGTGTGTGTGTGTGTGTTGTCGTGTGTGTGTGTGTGTTGTCGGTGTGTGTGTGTGTTGTCGGTGTGTGTGTGTGTGTGTGTGTGTGTGTGTGTTGTCGGTGTGTGTGTGTGTGTGTGTGTCGGTGTGTGTGTGTTGTGTGTGTGTGTGTGTGTGTGTGTTGTCGGTGTGTGTGTGTGTGTTGTCGGTGTGTGTGTGTGTGTGTTGTCGGTGTGTGTGTGTGTGTGTTGTCGGTGTGTGTGTGTGTGTTGTCGGTGTGTGTGTGTGTGTGTTGTCGGTGTGTGTGTGTGTGTGTTGTCGGTGTGTGTGTGTGTGTGTGTGTGTGTGTGTGTCGGTGTGTGTGTGTTGTCGGTGTGTGTGTGTGTGTGTGTCGGTGTGTGTGTGTGTGTGGTCGGTGTGTGTGTGTGTGTGTGTTGTCGGTGTGTGTGTGTGTTGTCGGTGTGGTGTGTGTGTGTTGTCGTGTGTGTGTGTGTGTGTGTGTTGTCGGTGTGTGTGTGTGTGTGTTGTCGGTGTGTGTGTGTGTGTGTTGTCGGTGTGTGTGTGTGTGTTGTCGGTGTGTGTGTGTGTGTTGTCGGTGTGTGTGTGTGTTGTCGGTGTGTGTGTGTGTGTGTTGTCGGTGTGTGTGTGTGTGTGTGTTGTCGGTGTGTGTGTGTGTGTTGTCGTGTGTGTGTGTTGTCGTGTGTGTGTGTGTGTTGTCGGTGTGTGTGTGTGTGTTGTCGGTGTGTGTGTGTGTGTGTTGTCAGTGTGTGTGTGTGTGTGTGTTGTCGGTGTGTGTGTGTGTGTGTTGTCGGTGTGTGTGTGTGTGTTGTCGGTGTGTGTGTGTGTGTTGTCGGTGTGTGTGTGTGTTGTCGGTGTGTGTGTGTTGTCGGTGTGTGTGTGTGTGTTGTCGGTGTGTGTGTGTGTTGTCGGTGTGTGTGTGTGTGTTGTCGGTGTGTGTGTGTGTGTGTTGTCGGTGTGTGTGTGTGTGTGTGTGTTGTCGGTGTGTGTGTGTGTGTTGTCGGTGTGTGTGTGTGTGTGTTGTCGGTGTGTGTGTGTGTGTCGGTGTGTGTGTCGGTGTCGGTGTGTGTTGTCGGTGTGTGTGTGTGTCAGTGTTGTCGGTGTGTGTGTGTGTCGGTGTGTGTGTGTGTGTGTTGTCGGTGTGTGTGTGTGTCGTTGCCGGTGTGTGTGTGTGTGTTGTCGGTGTGTGTGTGTGTGTGTTGCCGGGTGTGTGTGTGTGTGTTGTCGGTGTGTGTGTGTGTGTGTGTTGTCGGTGTGTGTGTGTGTGTTGTCGGTGTGTGTGTGTGTGTGTTGTCGGTTTGTGTGTGTGTGTGTGTGTGTTGTCGGTGTGTGTGTGTGTGTTGTCGTGTGTGTGTGGTGTCGTGTGTGTTGTCGGTGTGTGTGTGTGTGTTGTCGGTGTGTGTGTGTGTGTCGGTGTCGGTGTGTGTGTGTGTGTGTTGTCAGTGTGTGTGTGTGTGTTGTCGGTGTGTGTGTGTGTGTGTTATCGGTGTGTGTGTGTGTGTTGCCGGTGTGTGTGTGTGTGTGTTGTCGGTGTGTGTGTGTGTGTGTTGTCGGTGTGTGTGTGTGTGTGTGTGTGTGTGTGTTGTCGGTGTGTGTGTGTGTGTGTGTGTGTGTGTGTGTGTGTTGTTGGTGTGTGTGTGTTGTCTGTGTGTGTGTGTGTGTGTGTGTGGTGTGTGTGTGTGTGTCGGTGTGTGTGTGTGTGATGTCGGTGTGTGTGTGTGTGTTTGTCGGTGTGTGTGTGTGTTGTCGGTGTGTGTGTGTTGTCGGTGTGTGTGTGTGTGTTGTCGGTGTGTGTGTGTGTGTTGTCGGTGTGTGTGTGTGTTTGTCGGTGTGTGTGTGTGTGTGTGTGTGTTGTCGGTGTGTGTGTGTGTTGTCGGTGTGTGTGTGTGTGTTGTCGGTGTGTGTGTGTGTGCTGTTGTCGGATGTGTGTGTGTGTGTTGTCGGATGTGTGTGTGCCTCCCTATGTGTGTGTGTGTGTGTCGTCGGTGTGTTGTCGGTGTGTGTGTGTGTGTTGTCGGTGTGTGTGTGTGTGTGTGTTGTCGGTGTGTGTGTGTGTTGTCGGTGTGTGTGTGTGTGTGTTGTCGGTGTGTGTGTGTGTGTTGTCAGTGTGTGTGTGTGTGTGTGTTGTCGGTGTGTGTGTGTTTATGTGTTGTCGGTGTGTGTGTGTGTGTTGTCGGTGTGTGTGTGTGTGTTGTCGGTGTGTGTGTGTGTGTGTTGTTGGTGTGTGTGTGTGTGTGTGTTGTCAGTGTGTGTGTGTTGTCAGTGTGTGTGTGTGTGTGTTGTCGGTGTGTGTGTGTTTATGTGTTGTCGGTGTGTGTGTGTGTGTGTTGTCGGTGTGTGTGTGTGTGTGTTGTCGGGTGTGTGTGTGTGTGTGTGTGTGTGTGTGTGTTGTCGGGTGTGTGTGTGTGTGTTGTTGGTGTGTGTGTGTGTGTTGTCGGTGTGTGTGTGTGTGTGTGTTGTCGGTGTGTGTGTGTGTGTGTGTTGTCGCTGTGTGTGTGTGTGTGGTCGGTGTGTGTGTGTGTGTGTTGTTGGGTGTCGGTGTGTGTGTGTGTGTGTCGGTGTGTGTGTGTGTGTTTGTCGGTGTGTGTGTGTGTGGTGTGTTCTGGTGTTGTGTGTGTGTGTGTGTGTGCTGGGTTTGTGTGTGTGTGTGTGTGTGTGTTTCGGTGTGTGTGTGTGTTGTCGGTGTGTGTGTGTGTGTGTCGGTGTGTGTGTGTGTGTTGTCGGTGTGTGTGTGTTGTCGGTGTGTGTGTGTGTGTCGTGTGTGTTGTCGGTGTGTGTGTGTTGTCGGTGTGTGTTGTGTGTGTGTTGTCGTGTGTGTGTGTGTGTTGTCGGTGTGTGTGTGTGTGTGTGTTGTCGGTGTGTGTGTGTGTGTGTGCGGTGTGTGTGTGTGTGATGTCGGTGTGTGTGTGTGTGTGTTGTCGGTGTGTGTGTGTGTGTGTTGTCGGTGTGTGTGTGTGTGTCGCGTGTGTGTGTGTGTGTTGTCGGTGTGTGTGTGTGTGTGTTTGCGTGTGTGTGTGTGTGGTGGTTGTGTGTGTGTGTGTTGTGTGTGTGTTGTCGGTGTGTGTGTGTGTGTTGTCGGTGTGTGTGTGTGTGTTGTCGGTGTGTGTGTGTGTGTGTGTTGTCGGTGTGTGTGTGTGTGTGTCGGTGTGTGTGTGTTGTCGGTGTGTGTGTGTGTGTGTGTGTGTCGGTGTGTGTGTGTTGTCGGTGTGTGTGTGTGTGGGTGTTGTCGTGTGTGTGTGTGTGTTGTCGGTGTGTGTGTGTTTGCCGGTGTGTGTGTGTGTGTTGTCGGGGTGTGTGTGTGTGTGTGTTGTCGGTGTGTGTGTGTGTGTGTTGTCGGTGTGTGTGTGTGTGTTGTCGGTGTGTGTGTGTGTGTGTCGGTGTGTGTGTGTGTGTTGTCGTGTGTGTGTGTGTGTTGTCGCTGTGTGTGTGTGTTGTCGGTGTGTGTGTGTTGTCGGTGTGTGTGTGTGTGTCGGTGTGTGTGTGTGTGTGTTGTCGGTGTGTGTGTGTGTGTGTTGTCGGTGTGTGTGTGTGTGTGTTGTCGGTGTGTGTGTGTGTGTGTTGTCGGTGTGTGTGTGTGTGTTGTCAGTGTGTGTGTGTGTGTGTTGTCGGTGTGTGTGTGTGTGTTGTCGGTGTGTGTGTGTGTGTGTGTGTGTGTCGTTGTCGGTGTGTGTGTGTGTTGTCGGTGTGTGTGTGTGTGTTGTCCCGGAGTGTGTGTGTGTGTGTTGTCGGTGTGTGTGTGTGTGTGTGTGTCAGTCGCTGTGTGTGTGTGTGTGGTCGGTGTGTGTGTGTGTGTGTGTGTCTGTCGTCGTGTGTGTGTGTGTGTTGTCGGTGTGTGTGTGTGTGTGTGTCGTCGGTGTGTGTGTGTGTTGGTGGTGTGTGTGTGTTGTCAGTGTGTGTGTGTGTGTGTTGTCGGTTTGTGTGTGCGTGTGTGTGTGTTGTCGGTGTGTGTGTGTGTGATGTCGGTGTGTGTGTGTGTGTGTGTTGTCGGTCGTGTGTGTGTGTGTTGTCGGTGTGTGTGTGTTGTCGGTGTGCGTGTGTGTGTGTGTGTGTTGTCGGTGTGTGTGTGTGTTGTCGGTGTGTGTGTGTGTTGTGGTGTCAGTGTGTGTGTGTGTGTTGTCGGTGTGTGTGTGTGTGTGTTGTCGGTGTGTGTGTGTGTGTGTGCCGGTGTGTGTGTGTGTGTGTGTGTGTCGTGTGTGTGTGTTGTCGGTGTGTGTGTGTGTGTGTTGTCGGTGTGTGTGTGTGTGTGTGTGTGTGGTCGGTGTGTGTGTTGTCGGTGTGTGTGTGTGTGTTGTCGGTGTCAGTGTGTGTGTGTGTGTGTTGTCGCTGTGTGTGTGTGTGTAATCGGTGTGTGTGTGTGTGTTGCCGGTGTGTGTGTGTTGTCAGTGTCGGTGTGTGTGTGTGTTGTCGGTGTGTGTGTGTGTGTGTTGCGGGTGTGTGTGTGTGTGTGTTTGTGTTGTCGGTGTGTGTGTGTGTGTTGTCGGTGTGTGTGTTGTCGTGTGTGTTGTGTGCTGTGTGTGTGTGGTCGGTGTGTGTGTGTGTGTCGTGTGTCTGTGTCGGGGTGTGTGTGTGTGTTGTCGTGTGTGTGTGTGTGTGTTGTCGGTGTGTGTGTGTCGGTGTCGGTGTGTGTGTGTCGTGTGTTGTCGGTGTGTGTGTGTGTGTTGTCGGTGTGTGTGTGTGTGTTGTCAGTGTGTGTGTGTGTGTGTTTTGTCGGTTTGTGTGTGTGTGTGTGTGTGTTG
>NW_027675582.1:52500-65000 GCF_965601325.2 Salmo salar | reverse complement strand
ATGTGTTGTCGGTGTGTGTGTGTGTGTGTTGTCGGTGTGTGTGTGTGTGTTGTCGGTGTGTGTGTGTGTGTGTGTTGTCGGTGTGTGTGTGTGTGTGTTGTCAGTGTGTGTGTGTGTGTGTTGTCGGTGTGTGTGTGTTTATGTGTTGTCGGTGTGTGTGTGTGTGTGTGTTGTCGGTGTGTGTGTGTGTGTTGTCGGTGTGTGTGTGTTGTCGGTGTGTGTGTGTTGTCGGTGTGTGTGTGTGTGTGTTGTCGGTGTGTGTGTGTGTGTTGTCGGTGTGTGTGTGTGTGTGTTGTCGGTGTGTGTGTGTGTTGTCGGTGTGTGTGTGTGTGTGTGTGTGTGTTGTCGGTGTGTGTGTGTGTGTTGTCGGTGTGTGTGTGTGTGTGTTGTCGGTGTGTGTGTGTGTGTGTGTTGTCAGTGTGTGTGTGTGTGTGTTGTCGGTGTGTGTGTGTGTGTGTTGTCGGTGTGTGTGTGTGTGTGTGTGTTGTCGCTGTGTGTGTGTGTGGTCGGTGTGTGTGTGTGTGTGTGTGTGTCTATTGTCGGTGTGTGTGTGTGTTGTCGGTGTGTGTGTGTGTGTGTTGTCGGTGTGTGTGTGTGTTGTCGGTGTGTGTGTGTGTGTGTTGTCGGTGTGTGTGTGTGTTGTCGGTGTGTGTGTGTGTGTGTTGTCGGTGTGTGTGTGTGTGTGTTGTCGGTTTGTGTGTGTGTGTGTGTTGTCGGTGTGTGTGTGTTGTCGGTGTGTGTGTGTTGTCGGTGTGCGTGTGTGTGTGTGTGTTGTCGGTGTGTGTGTGTGTGTTGTCGGTGTGTGTGTGTGTGTGTGTGTTGTCGGTTTGTGTGTGTGTGTGTGTGTGTTGTCGGTGTGTGTGTGTGTGTTGTCGGTGTGTGTGTGTGTGTGTGTTGTCGGTGTGTGTGTGTGTTGTGTGTGTGTGTGTTGTCGGTGTGTGTGTGTGTGTGTGTGTGTGTTGTCGGTGTGTGTGTGTGTGTTGTCAGTGTGTGTGTGTGTTGTCGGTGTGTGTGTGTGTTGTCGGTTTGTGTGTGTGTGTGTGTGTTGTCGGTGTGTGTGTGTGTGTTGTCGGTGTGTGTGTGTGTTGTCGGTGTGTGTGTGTGTGTTGTCGGTGTGTGTGTGTGTTGTCGGTGTGTGTGTGTGTGAGTGTTGTGAGTGTGTTGTCGGTGTGTGTGTGTTGTCGGTGTGTGCGTGTGTGTTTTGTCGGTGTGTGTGTGTGTGTGTTGTCGGTGTGTGTGTGTGTGTTGTGTGTGTGTGTGTTGTCGGTGTGTGTGTGTGAGTGTGTGTGTTGTTGGTGTGTGTGTGTGTGTTGTCGGTGTGTGTGTGTGTGTGTGTTGTCGGTGTGTGTGTGTGTGTGTTGTCGGTGTGTGTGTGTGTGTTGTCGGTGTGTGTGTGTGTGTGTGTTGTCGGTGTGTATGTGTGTGTGTTGTCAGTGTGTGTGTGTGTGTGTTGTCGGTGTGTGTGTGTGTGTGTGTGTTGTCGGTGTGTGTGTGTGTGTTGTCGGTGTGTGTGTGTGTTGTCGGTGTGTGTGTGTGTGTTGTCGGTGTGTGTGTGTGTGTGTGTTGTCGGTGTGTGTGTGTGTTGTCGGTGTGTGTGTGTGTGTGTGTGTTGTCGGTGTGTGTGTGTGTGTGTGTTGTCGGTGTGTGTGTGTTGTCGGTGTGTGTGTGTGTGTGTTGTGGGTGTGTTGTCGGTGTGTGTGTGTGTGTGTGTTGTCGGTGTGTGTGTCTGTGTTGTGTGTGTGTGTGTTGTCGGTGTGTGTGTGTGTTGTCGGTGTGTGTGTGTGTGTGTTGTCGGTGTGTGTGTGTGTGTTGTCGGTGTGTGTGTGTGTGTGTTGTCGGTGTGTGTGTGTGTGTGTTGTCGGTGTGTGTGTGTGTGTTGTCGGTGTGTGTGTGTGTGTTGTCGGTGTGTGTGTGTGTGTGTGTGTGTGTGTGTTGTCGGTGTGTGTGTGTGTGTTGTCGGTGTGTGTGTGTGTGTGTTGTGGGTGTGTTGTCGGTGTGTGTGTGTGTGTGTGTTGTCGGTGTGTGCGTGTGTGTTTTGTCGGTGTGTGTGTGTGTGTTGTGTGTGTGTGTGTTGTCGGTGTGTGTGTGTGTTGTCGGTGTGTGTGTGTGTGTGTTGTCGGTGTGTGTGTGTGTGTTGTCGGTGTGTGTGTGTGTGTGTTGTCGGTGTGTGTGTGTGTGTTGTCGGTGTGTGTGTGTGTTGTCGGTGTGTGTGTGTGTGTTGTCGGTGTGTGTGTGTGTGTGTGTTGTCGGTGTGTGTGTGTGTTGTCGGTGTGTGTGTGTGTGTGTGTGTTGTCGGTGTGTGTGTGTGTGTGTGTTGTCGGTGTGTGTGTGTTGTCGGTGTGTGTGTGTGTGTGTTGTGGGTGTGTTGTCGGTGTGTGTGTGTGTGTGTGTTGTCGGTGTGTGCGTGTGTGTTTTGTCGGTGTGTGTGTGTGTGTTGTGTGTGTGTGTGTTGTCGGTGTGTGTGTGTGTTGTCGGTGTGTGTGTGTGTGTGTTGTCGGTGTGTGTGTGTGTGTTGTCGGTGTGTGTGTGTGTGTGTTGTCGGTGTGTGTGTGTGTGTTGTCGGTGTGTGTGTGTGTGTGTTGTTGGTGTGTGTGTGTTGTCGGTGTGTTTGTGTGTGTGTGTTGTCGCTGTGTGTGTGTGTTGTCGGTGTGTGTGTGTGTTGTCGGTGTGTGTGTGTGTGTTGTCGGTGTGTGTGTGTGTGTTGTCGGTGTGTGTGTGTGTGTGTTGTTGGTGTGTGTGTGTTGTCGGTGTGTTTGTGTGTGTGTGTTGTCGCTGTGTGTGTGTGTTGTCGGTGTGTGTGTGTGTTGTCGGTGTGTGTGTGTGTGTTGTCGGTGTGTGTGTGTGTGTTGTCGGTGTGTGTGTGTGTGTGTGTGTGTGTGTGTTGTCGGTGTGTGTGTGTGTGTTGTCGGTGTGTGTGTGTGTGTGTTGTTGGTGTGTGTGTGTTGTCGGTGTGTTTGTGTGTGTGTGTTGTCGCTGTGTGTGTGTGTTGTCGGTGTGTGTGTGTGTTGTCGGTGTGTGTGTGTGTGTGTGTGTGTGTGTTGTCGGTGTGTGTGTGTGTGTTGTCGGTGTGTGTGTGTGTATGTGTTGTCGGTGTGTGTGTGTGTGTGTGTTGTCGGTGTGTGTGTGTGTGTTGTCGGTGTGTGTGTGTGTGTGTTGTCGGTATGTGTGTGTGTGTTGCTGGTGTTTGTGTGTGTGTGTGTTGTCGGTGTGTGTGTGTTGTCGGTGTGTGTGTGTGTGTTGTCGGTGTGTGTGTGTGTGTGTTGTCGGTGTGTGTGTGTGTGTTGTCGGTGTGTGTGTGTGTGTTGTCGGTGTGTTTGTGTGTGTGTGTGGTCGGTGTGTGTGTGTGTGTGTTGTCGGTGTGTGTGTGTTGTGTGTGTGTGTGTTGTCGGTGTGTGTGTTTGTTGTCGGTGTGTGTGTGTGTGTGTTTGTGTGTTGTCGGTTTGTGTGTGTGTGTGTGTGTTGTCGGTGTGTGTGTGTGTGTGTGTTTGTGTTGTCGGTGTGTGTGTGTGTGTGTGTGTTGTGTGTGTGTGTTGTCGGTGTGTGTGTGTGTTGTCGGTGTGTGTGTGTGTGTGTTTTGTCGGTGTGTGTGTGTGTGTGTGTTGTCGGTGTGTGTGTGTGTTGTCGGTGTGTGTGTGTGTGTGTGTGTGTGTGTTGTCGGTGTGTGTGTGTGTGTGTTGTCGGTGTGTGTGTGTGTGTGTTGTCGGTGTGTGTGTGTGTGTGTGTGTTGTCGGTGTGTGTGTGTGTGTGTTGTCGGTGTGTGTGTGTGTGTTGTCGGTGTGTGTGTGTGTGTTGTCGGTGTGTGTGTGTGTGTGTGTGTGTGTGTGTGTTGTCGGTGTGTGTGTGTGTGTTGTCGGTGTGTGTGTGTGTGTGTTGTTGGTGTGTGTGTGTTGTCGGTGTGTTTGTGTGTGTGTGTTGTCGCTGTGTGTGTGTGTTGTCGGTGTGTGTGTGTGTTGTCGGTGTGTGTGTGTGTGTGTGTGTGTGTGTTGTCGGTGTGTGTGTGTGTGTTGTCGGTGTGTGTGTGTGTATGTGTTGTCGGTGTGTGTGTGTGTGTGTGTTGTCGGTGTGTGTGTGTGTGTTGTCGGTGTGTGTGTGTGTGTGTTGTCGGTATGTGTGTGTGTGTTGCTGGTGTTTGTGTGTGTGTGTGTTGTCGGTGTGTGTGTGTTGTCGGTGTGTGTGTGTGTGTTGTCGGTGTGTGTGTGTGTGTGTTGTCGGTGTGTGTGTGTGTGTTGTCGGTGTGTGTGTGTGTGTTGTCGGTGTGTTTGTGTGTGTGTGTGGTCGGTGTGTGTGTGTGTGTGTTGTCGGTGTGTGTGTGTTGTGTGTGTGTGTGTTGTCGGTGTGTGTGTTTGTTGTCGGTGTGTGTGTGTGTGTGTTTGTGTGTTGTCGGTTTGTGTGTGTGTGTGTGTGTTGTCGGTGTGTGTGTGTGTGTGTGTTTGTGTTGTCGGTGTGTGTGTGTGTGTGTGTGTTGTGTGTGTGTGTTGTCGGTGTGTGTGTGTGTTGTCGGTGTGTGTGTGTGTGTGTTTTGTCGGTGTGTGTGTGTGTTGTCGGTGTGTGTGTGTGTGTGTGTGTGTGTGTTGTCGGTGTGTGTGTGTGTGTGTTGTCGGTGTGTGTGTGTGTGTTGTCGGTGTGTGTGTGTGTGTGTTGTCGGTGTGTGTGTGTGTGTGTGTTGTCGGTGTGTGTGTGTGTGTTGTCGGTGTGTGTGTGTGTGTTGTGTGTGTGTGTGTTGTCGGTGTGTGTGTGTGTGTGTTGTCGGTGTGTGTGTGTGTGTGTGTGTTGTCGGTGTGTGTGTGTTGTCGGTGTGTGTGTGTGTGTGTGTTGTCAGTGTGTGTGTGTGTGTGTATGTTGTCGGTGTGTGTGTGTGTGTTGTCGGTGTGTGTGTGTGTGTTGTCGGTGTTGTGTGTGTGTGTGTTGTCGGTGTGTGTGTGTGTTGTCGGTGTGTGTGTGTGTGTGTGTGTGTTGTCGGTGTGTGTGTGTGTGTGTTGTCAGTGTGTGTGTGTTTATGTGTTGTCGGTGTGTGTGTGTGTGTGTTGTCGGTGTGTGTGTGTGTGTTGTCGGTGTGTGTGTGTGTTGTCGGTGTGTGTGTGTGTGTTGTCGGTGTGTGTGTGTGTTGTCAGTGTGTGTGTGTGTGTTGTCGGTGTGTGTGTGTGTGTGTGTGTTGTCGGTGTGTGTGTGTGTGTGTTTGTGTTGTCGGTGTGTGTGTGTGTGTGTTGTGTGTGTGTGTGTTGTCGGTGTGTGTGTGTGTTGTCGGTGTGTGTGTGTGTGTGTTGTCGGTGTGTGTGTGTGTGTTGTCGGTGTGTGTGAGTGTGTGTGTGTTGTCGGTGTGTGTGTGTGTGTTGTCGGTGTGTGTGTGTGTGTGTTGTCGGGGTGTGTGTGTGTGTGTTGTCGGTGTGTGTGTGTGTGTTGTCGGTGTGTTTGTGTGTGTGTGTGGTCGGTGTGTGTGTGTGTGTGTGTTGTCGGTGTGTGTGTGTGTGTTGTGTGTGTGTGTGTTGTCGGTGTGTGTGTGTGTGTTGTCGGTGTGTGTGTGTGTGTTCTCGGTGTGTTTGTGTGTGTGTGTGTGGTCGGTGTGTGTGTGTGTGTGTTGTCGGTGTGTGTGTGTGTGTTGTGTGTGTGTGTTGTCGGTGTGTGTGTGTGTGTTGTCGGTGTGTGTGTGTGTGTGTGTTGTCGGTGTGTGTGTGTGTGTGTTGTCGGTGTGTGTGTGTGTGTTGTGTGTGTGTGTTGTCGGTGTGTGTGTGTGTGTTGTCGGTGTGTGTGTGTGTGTGTGTTGTCGGTGTGTGTGTGTGTGTGTGTGTGTTGTCGGTGTGTGTGTGTGTGTTTGTGTTGTCGGTGTGTGTGTGTGTGTGTGTGTTGTCGGTGTGTGTGTGTGTTGTCGGTGTGTGTGTGTGTGTGTTGTCGGTGTGTGTGTGTGTGTGTTGTCGGTGTGTGTGTGTGTTGTCGGTGTGTGTGTGTGTGTGTGTGTGTGTTGTCGGTGTGTGTGTGTGTGTTGTCGGTGTGTGTGTGTGTGTTGTCGGTGTGTGTGTGTGTGTTGTCGGTGTGTATGTGTGTGTGTTGTCAGTGTGTGTGTGTGTGTGTGTTGTCGGTGTGTGTGTGTGTGTTGTCGGTGTGTGTGTGTGTGTGTGTTGTCGGTGTGTGTGTGTGTGTGTGTGTGTTGTCGGTGTGTGTGTGTGTGTTTGTGTTGTCGGTGTGTGTGTGTGTGTGTGTGTTGTCGGTGTGTGTGTGTGTTGTCGGTGTGTGTGTGTGTGTGTTGTCGGTGTGTGTGTGTGTGTGTTGTCGGTGTGTGTGTGTGTTGTCGGTGTGTGTGTGTGTGTGTGTGTGTGTGTGTTGTCGGTGTGTGTGTGTGTGTTGTCGGTGTGTGTGTGTGTGTTGTCGGTGTGTGTGTGTGTGTTGTCGGTGTGTATGTGTGTGTGTTGTCAGTGTGTGTGTGTGTGTGTGTTGTCGGTGTGTGTGTGTGTGTGTTGTCGGTTTGTGTGTGTGTGTGTGTGTTGTCGGTGTGTGTGTGTGTGTTGTCGGTGTGTGTGTGTGTTGTCGGTGTGTGTGTGTGTGAGTGTTGTGAGTGTGTTGTCGGTGTGTGTGTGTTGTCGGTGTGTGCGTGTGTGTTTTGTCGGTGTGTGTGTGTGTGTGTGTTGTCGGTGTGTGTGTGTGTGTTGTGTGTGTGTGTGTTGTCGGTGTGTGTGTGTGAGTGTGTGTGTTGTCGGTGTGTGTGTGTGTGTTGTCGGTGTGTGTGTGTGTGTGTGTTGTCGGTGTGTGTGTGTGTGTGTGTTGTCGGTGTGTGTGTGTGTGTTGTCGGTGTGTGTGTGTGTGTGTGTTGTCGGTGTGTATGTGTGTGTGTTGTCAGTGTGTGTGTGTGTGTGTTGTCGGTGTGTGTGTGTTTATGTGTTGTCGGTGTGTGTGTGTGTGTGTTGTCGGTGTGTGTGTGTGTGTTGTCGGTGTGTGTGTGTGTTGTCGGTGTGTGTGTGTGTGTTGTCGGTGTGTGTGTGTGTGTGTGTTGTCGGTGTGTGTGTGTGTTGTCGGTGTGTGTGTGTGTGTGTTGTCGGTGTGTGTGTGTGTGTGTGTGTCGGTGTGTGTGTGGGTGTGTGTGTTGTGTGTGTGTGTGTTGTCGGTGTGTGTGTGTGTGTGTTGTCGGTGTGTGTGTGTGTGTTGTCGGTGTGTGTGTGTGTGTGTTGTCGGTGTGTGTGTGTGTGTGTGTTGTCGGTGTGTGTGTGTTGTCGGTGTGTGTGTGTGTGTTGTGGGTGTGTTGTCGGTGTGTGTGTGTGTGTTGTCGGTGTGTGTGTGTGTGTGTGTGTTGTCGGTGTGTGTGTGTGTGTTGTCGGTGTGTGTGTGTGTGTGTGTGTTGTCGGTGTGTGTGTGTGTGTGTTGTCGGTGTGTGTGTGTTGTCGGTGTGTGTGTGTTATCGGTGTGTGTGTGTGTGTGTGTTGTCGGTGTGTGTGTGTGTGTGTGTGTGTGTTGTCGGTGTGTGTGTGTGTGTTGTCGGTGTGTGTGTGTGTGTGTGTTGTCGGTGTGTGTGTGTTGTCGGTGTGTGTGTGTGTGTGTTGTGGGTGTGTTGTCGGTGTGTGTGTGTGTGTGTGTTGTCGGTGTGTGCGTGTGTGTTTTGTCGGTGTGTGTGTGTGTGTTGTGTGTGTGTGTGTTGTCGGTGTGTGTGTGTTGTCGGTGTGTGTGTGTGTGTGTGTTGTCAGTGTGTGTGTGTGTGTGTATGTTGTCGGTGTGTGTGTGTGTGTTGTCGGTGTGTGTGTGTGTGTTGTCGGTGTTGTGTGTGTATGTGTTGTCGGTGTGTGTGTGTGTTGTCGGTGTGTGTGTGTGTGTGTGTGTGTTGTCGGTGTGTGTGTGTTGTCGGTGTGTGTGTGTGTTGTCGGTGTGTGTGTGTGTGTGTTGTCGGTGTGTGTGTGTTGTCAGTGTGTGTGTGTGTGTGTGTTGTCGGTGTGTGTGTGTGTGTTGCTGGTGTTTGTGTGTGTGTGTGTTGTCGGTGTGTGTGTGTGTGTGTGTGTGTTGTCGGTGTGTGCGTGTGTGTTTTGTCGGTGTGTGTGTGTGTGTTGTGTGTGTGTGTGTTGTCGGTGTGTGTGTGTGTGTGTTGTCGGTGTGTGTGTGTGTGTGTTTGTGTTGTCGGTGTGTGTGTGTGTGTGTTGTGTGTGTGTGTGTTGTCGGTGTGTGTGTGTGTTGTCGGTGTGTGTGTGTGTGTGTTGTCGGTGTGTGTGTGTGTGTTGTCGGTGTGTGTGAGTGTGTGTGTGTTGTCGGTGTGTGTGTGTGTTGTCGGTGTGTGTGTGTGTGTGTTGTCGGGGTGTGTGTGTGTGTGTTGTCGGTGTGTGTGTGTTGTCGGTGTGTTTGTGTGTGTGTGTGGTCGGTGTGTGTGTGTGTGTGTGTGTTGTCGGTGTGTGTGTGTGTGTTGTGTGTGTGTGTGTTGTCGGTGTGTGTGTGTGTGTTGTCGGTGTGTGTGTGTGTGTTCTCGGTGTGTTTGTGTGTGTGTGTGTGGTCGGTGTGTGTGTGTGTGTGTTGTCGGTGTGTGTGTGTGTGTTGTGTGTGTGTGTTGTCGGTGTGTGTGTGTGTGTTGTCGGTGTGTGTGTGTGTGTGTTGTCGGTGTGTGTGTGTGTGTGTGTGTGTTGTCGGTGTGTGTGTGTGTGTTTGTGTTGTCGGTGTGTGTGTGTGTGTGTGTGTTGTCGGTGTGTGTGTGTGTTGTCGGTGTGTGTGTGTGTGTGTTGTCGGTGTGTGTGTGTGTGTGTTGTCGGTGTGTGTGTGTGTTGTCGGTGTGTGTGTGTGTGTGTGTGTGTGTTGTCGGTGTGTGTGTGTGTGTTGTCGGTGTGTGTGTGTGTGTTGTCGGTGTGTGTGTGTGTGTTGTCGGTGTGTATGTGTGTGTGTTGTCAGTGTGTGTGTGTGTGTGTGTTGTCGGTGTGTGTGTGTGTGTTGTCGGTGTGTGTGTGTGTGTGTGTTGTCGGTGTGTGTGTGTGTGTGTGTGTGTTGTCGGTGTGTGTGTGTGTGTTTGTGTTGTCGGTGAGTGTGTGTGTGTGTGTGTTGTCGGTGTGTGTGTGTGTTGTCGGTGTGTGTGTGTGTGTGTTGTCGGTGTGTGTGTGTGTGTGTTGTCGGTGTGTGTGTGTGTTGTCGGTGTGTGTGTGTGTGTTGTCGGTGTGTGTGTGTGTGTTGTCGGTGTGTATGTGTGTGTGTTGTCAGTGTGTGTGTGTGTGTGTGTTGTCGGTGTGTGTGTGTTTATGTGTTGTCGGTGTGTGTGTGTGTGTTGTCAGTGTGTGTGTGTGTTGTCGGTGTGTGTGTGTGTGTGTTGTCGGTTTGTGTGTGTGTGTGTGTGTTGTCGGTGTGTGTGTGTGTGTTGTCGGTGTGTGTGTGTGTTGTCGGTGTGTGTGTGTGTGTTGTCGGTGTGTGTGTGTGTTGTCGGTGTGTGTGTGTGTGAGTGTTGTGAGTGTGTTGTCGGTGTGTGTGTGTTGTCGGTGTGTGCGTGTGTGTTTTGTCGGTGTGTGTGTGTGTGTTGTCGGTGTGTGTGTGTGTGTTGTGTGTGTGTGTGTTGTCGGTGTGTGTGTGTGAGTGTGTGTGTTGTCGGTGTGTGTGTGTGTGTTGTCGGTGTGTGTGTGTGTGTGTGTTGTCGGTGTGTGTGTGTGTGTGTTGTCGGTGTGTGTGTGTGTGTTGTCGGTGTGTGTGTGTGTGTGTGTTGTCGGTGTGTATGTGTGTGTGTTGTCAGTGTGTGTGTGTGTGTGTTGTCGGTGTGTGTGTGTTTATGTGTTGTCGGTGTGTGTGTGTGTGTGTTGTCGGTGTGTGTGTGTGTGTTGTCGGTGTGTGTGTGTGTTGTCGGTGTGTGTGTGTGTGTTGTCGGTGTGTGTGTGTGTGTGTGTTGTCGGTGTGTGTGTGTGTTGTCGGTGTGTGTGTGTGTGTGTGTGTTGTCGGTGTGTGTGTGTGTGTGTGTTGTCGGTGTGTGTGTGTGTGTTGTCGGTGTGTGTGTGTGTTGTCGGTGTGTGTGTGTGTGAGTGTTGTGAGTGTGTTGTCGGTGTGTGTGTGTTGTCGGTGTGTGCGTGTGTGAGTGTTGTGAGTGTGTTGTCGGTGTGTGTGTGTTGTCGGTGTGTGCGTGTGTGTTTTGTCGGTGTGTGTGTGTGTGTGTTGTCGGTGTGTGTGTGTGTGTTGTGTGTGTGTGTGTTGTCGGTGTGTGTGTGTGAGTGTGTGTGTTGTCGGTGTGTGTGTGTGTGTTGTCGGTGTGTGTGTGTGTGTGTGTTGTCGGTGTGTGTGTGTGTGTGTTGTCGGTGTGGTGTGTGTGTGTTGTCGGTGTGTGTGTGTGTGTGTGTTGTCGGTGTGTATGTGTGTGTGTTGTCAGTGTGTGTGTGTGTGTGTTGTCGGTGTGTGTGTGTTTGTGTGTTGTCGGTGTGTGTGTGTGTGTGTTGTCGGTGTGTGTGTGTGTGTTGTCGGTGTGTGTGTGTGTTGTCGGTGTGTGTGTGTGTGTTGTCGGTGTGTGTGTGTGTGTGTGTTGTCGGTGTGTGTGTGTGTGTTGTCGGTGTGTGTGTGTGTGTGTGTGTTGTCGTGTGTGTGTGTGTGTGTGTTGTCGGTGTGTGTGTGGGTGTGTGTGTGTTGTGTGTGTGTGTGTTGTCGGTGTGTGTGTGTGTGTGTTGTCGGTGTGTGTGTGTGTGTTGTCGGTGTGTGTGTGTGTGTGTTGTCGGTGTGTGTGTGTGTGTGTGTGTTGTCGGTGTGTGTGTGTTGTCGGTGTGTGTGTGTGTGTTGTGGGTGTGTTGTCGGTGTGTGTGTGTGTGTGTGTTGTCGGTGTGTGCGTGTGTGTTTTGTCGGTGTGTGTGTGTGTTGTGTGTGTGTGTGTTGTCGGTGTGTGTGTGTGTTGTCAGTGTGTGTGTGTGTGTGTGTGTGTGTTGTCGGTGTGTGTGTGTGTGTTGTCGGTGTGTGTGTGTGTGTGTGTGTTGTCGGTGTGTGTGTGTGTGTTGTCGGTGTGTGTGTGTGTGTGTGTTGTCGGTGTGTGTGTGTGTGTGTTGTCGGTGTGTGTGTGTGTGTTGTCGGTGTGTGTGTGTGTGTGTGTTGTCGGTGTGTATGTGTGTGTGTTGTCAGTGTGTGTGTGTGTGTGTGTGTTTATGTGTTGTCGGTGTGTGTGTGTGTGTGTTGTCGGTGTGTGTGTGTGTGTTGTCGGTGTGTGTGTGTGTTGTCGGTGTGTGTGTGTGTGTTGTCGGTGTGTGTGTGTGTGTGTGTTGTCGGTGTGTGTGTGTGTTGTCGGTGTGTGTGTGTGTGTGTGTGTTGTCGGTGTGTGTGTGTGTGTGTGTTGTCGGTGTGTGTGTGGGTGTGTGTGTGTTGTGTGTGTGTGTGTTGTCGGTGTGTGTGTGTGTGTGTTGTCGGTGTGTGTGTGTGTGTTGTCGGTGTGTGTGTGTGTGTGTTGTCGGTGTGTGTGTGTGTGTGTGTTGTCGGTGTGTGTGTGTTGTCGGTGTGTGTGTGTGTGTTGTGGGTGTGTTGTCGGTGTGTGTGTGTGTGTGTGTTGTCGGTGTGTGCGTGTGTGTTTTGTCGGTGTGTGTGTGTGTTGTGTGTGTGTGTGTTGTCGGTGTGTGTGTGTGTTGTCAGTGTGTGTGTGTGTGTGTGTGTGTGTTGTCGGTGTGTGTGTGTGTGTTGTCGGTGTGTGTGTGTGTGTGTGTGTTGTCGGTGTGTGTGTGTGTGTTGTCGGTGTGTGTGTGTGTGTGTGTTGTCGGTGTGTGTGTGTGTGTGTTGTCGGTGTGTGTGTGTTGTCGGTGTGTGTGTGTTATCGGTGTGTGTGTGTGTGTGTGTTGTCGGTGTGTGTGTGTGTGTGTGTGTGTGTTGTCGGTGTGTGTGTGTGTGTTGTCGGTGTGTGTGTGTGTGTGTTGTCGGTGTGTGTGTGTTGTCGGTGTGTGTGTGTGTGTGTTGTGGGTGTGTTGTCGGTGTGTGTGTGTGTGTGTGTTGTCGGTGTGTGCGTGTGTGTTTTGTCGGTGTGTGTGTGTGTGTTGTGTGTGTGTGTGTTGTCGGTGTGTGTGTGTTGTCGGTGTGTGTGTGTGTGTGTGTTGTCAGTGTGTGTGTGTGTGTGTATGTTGTCGGTGTGTGTGTGTGTGTTGTCGGTGTGTGTGTGTGTGTTGTCGGTGTTGTGTGTGTGTGTGTTGTCGGTGTGTGTGTGTGTGTGTGTTGTCGGTGTGTGTGTGTGTGTTGTCGGTGTGTGTGTGTGTTGTCGGTGTGTGTGTGTGAGTGTTGTGAGTGTGTTGTCGGTGTGTGTGTGTTGTCGGTGTGTGCGTGTGTGTTTTGTCGGTGTGTGTGTGTGTGTGTTGTCGGTGTGTGTGTGTGTGTTGTGTGTGTGTGTGTTGTCGGTGTGTGTGTGTGTGTGTGTGTTGTCGGTGTGTGTGTGTGTGTTGTCGGTGTGTGTGTGTGTGTGTGTTGTCGGTGTGTGTGTGTGTGTGTTGTCGGTGTGTGTGTGTGTGTTGTCGGTGTGTGTGTGTGTGTGTGTTGTCGGTGTGTATGTGTGTGTGTTGTCAGTGTGTGTGTGTGTGTGTTGTCGGTGTGTGTGTGTTTATGTGTTGTCGGTGTGTGTG
>NW_027675582.1:40000-47500 GCF_965601325.2 Salmo salar | reverse complement strand
GTGTGTGTGTGTGTGTGTTGTCGGTGTGTGTGTGTGTGTTGTCGGTGTGTGTGTGTGTGTGTTGTCGGTGTGTGTGTGTTGTCGGTGTGTGTGTGTGTGTGTGTTGTCGTGTGTGTGTGTGTGTGTATGTTGTCGGTGTGTGTGTGTGTGTTGTCGGTGTGTGTGTGTGTGTTGTCGGTGTGTGTGTGTGTGTGTTGTCGGTGTGTGTGTGTGTTGTCGGTGTGTGTGTGTGTGTGTGTGTGTTGTCGGTGTGTGTGTGTTGTCGGTGTGTGTGTGTGTTGTCGGTGTGTGTGTGTGTGTGTTGTCGGTGTGTGTGTGTTGTCAGTGTGTGTGTGTGTGTGTGTTGTCGGTGTGTGTGTGTGTGTTGCTGGTGTTTGTGTGTGTGTGTGTTGTCGGTGTGTGTGTGTGTGTGTGTGTGTTGTCGGTGTGTGCGTGTGTGTTTTGTCGGTGTGTGTGTGTGTGTTGTGTGTGTGTGTGTTGTCGGTGTGTGTGTGTGTTGTCGGTGTGTGTGTGTGTTGTCGGTGTGTGTGTGTGTGTTGTGTGTGTGTGTGTTGTCGGTGTGTTTGTGTGTGTGTGTGGTCGGTGTGTGTGTGTGTTGTCGGTGTGTGTGTGTTGTGTGTGTGTGTGTTGTCGGTGTGTGTGTTTGTTGTCGGTGTGTGTGTGTGTGTGTGTGTGTGTGTTGTCGGTGTGTGTGTGTGTGTGTGTGTTGTCGGTGTGTGTGTGTGTGTGTGTTTGTGTTGTCGGTGTGTGTGTGTGTGTGTGTGTGTTGTGTGTGTGTGTGTTGTCGGTGTGTGTGTGTGTTGTCGGTGTGTGTGTGTGTGTGTTGTCGGTGTGTGTGTGTGTGTGTGTTGTCGGTGTGTGTGTGTGTTGTCGGTGTGTGTGTGTGTGTGTGTTTGTGTTGTCGGTGTGTGTGTGTGTGTGTGTGTGTGTGTGTGTGTGTGTGTGTTGTCGGTTTGTGTGTGTGTTGTCGGTGTGTGTGTGTGTGTGTTGTCGGTGTGTGTGTGTGTGTGTTGTCGGTGTGTGTGTGTGTTGTCGGTGTGTGTGTGTGTGTGTGTGTGTGTTGTCGGTGTGTGTGTGTGTTGTCGGTGTGTGTGTGTGTGTTGTCGGTGTGTGTGTGTGTGTTGTCGGTGTGTATGTGTGTGTGTTGTCAGTGTGTGTGTGTGTGTGTGTTGTCGGTGTGTGTGTGTGTGTTGTCGGTGTGTGTGTGTGTTGTCGGTGTGTGTGTGTGTTGTCGGTGTGTGTGTGTGTGTTGTCGGTGTGTGTGTGTGTGTGTGTGGTCGGTGTGTGTGTGTGTGTGTTGTCGGTGTGTGTGTGTGTTGTCGGTGTGTGTGTGTGTGTTGTCGGTGTGTTTGTGTGTGTGTGTGGTCGGTGTGTGTGTGTGTGTGTTGTCGGTGTGTGTGTGTGTGTGTTGTCGGTGTGTGTGTGTGTGTGTTGTCGGTGTGTGTGTGTGTGTTGTCGGTGTGTGTGTGTGTGTTGTCGGTGTGTTTGTGTGTGTGTGTGGTCGGTGTGTGTGTGTGTGTGTTGTCGGTGTGTGTGTGTGTGTGTGTGTGTGTGTTGTCGGTGTGTGTGTGTGTGTGTTGTCGGTGTGTGTGTGTGTGTTGTCGGTGTGTGTGTGTGTGTTGTCGGTGTGTGTTGTGTGTGTGTGTGGTCGGTGTGTGTGTGTGTGTGTTGTCGGTGTGTGTGTGTGTGTGTGTGTGTGTGTGTTGTCGGTGTGTGTGTGTGTTGTCGGTGTGTGTGTGTGTGTGTGTGTGTGTTGTCGGTGTGTGTGTGTGTGTGTGTGTTGTCGGTGTGTGTGTGTGTGTGTGTTTGTGTTGTCGGTGTGTGTGTGTGTGTGTGTGTTGTGTGTGTGTGTGTTGTCGGTGTGTGTGTGTGTTGTCGGTGTGTGTGTGTGTGTGTTTTGTCGGTGTGTGTGTGTGTGTGTGTTGTTGGTGTGTGTGTGTGTTGTCGGTGTGTGTGTGTGTGTGTGTGTGTGTGTTGTCGGTGTGTGTGTGTGTGTGTTGTCGGTGTGTGTGTGTGTATGTTGTCGGTGTGTGTGTGTGTGTGTGTGTTGTCGGTGTGTGTGTGTTGTCGGTGTGTGTGTGTTGTCGGTGTGTGTGTGTGTTGTCGGTGTGTTGTCGGTGTGTGTGTGTGTGTTGTGTGGTGTGTGTTGTCGGTGTGTGTGTGTGTGTTGTGTGTGTTTGTGTTTTCGGTGTGTGTGTGTGTTGTCGGTGTGTGTGTGTGTGTGTGTGTTGTCGGTGTGTGTGTGTGTGTTGTCGGTGTGTGTGTGTGTGTGTTGTCGGTGTGTGTGTGTGTGTGTGTTGTCGGTGTGTGTGTGTGTGTTGTCGGTGTGTGTGTGTGTGTTGTCGGTGTGTGTGTGTGTGTTGTGTGTGTGTGTGTTGTCGGTGTGTGTGTGTGTGTGTTGTCGGTGTGTGTGTGTGTGTGTGTGTTGTCGGTGTGTGTGTGTGTGTGTGTGTTGTCAGTGTGTGTGTGTGTGTGTTGTTGTCGGTGTGTGTGTGTGTGTTGTCGGTGTGTGTGTGTGTGTTGTCGGTGTTGTGTGTGTGTGTGTTGTCGGTGTGTGTGTGTGTTGTCGGTGTGTGTGTGTGTGTGTGTGTGTGTGTCGGTGTGTGTGTGTTGTCGGTGTGTGTGTGTGTGTGTTGTCGGTGTGTGTGTGTGTGTGTTGTCGGTGTGTGTGTGTGTGTCGTGTGTGTGTGTGTGTGTGTTGTCGGTGTGTGTGTGTGTGTTGCTGGTGTGTGTGTGTGTGTGTGTTGTCGGTGTGTGTGTGTGTGTTTTGTCGGTGTGTGTGTGTGTGTTGTGTGTGTGTGTGTTGTCGGTGTGTGTGTGTGTTGTCGGTGTGTGTGTGTGTGTGTGTGGTGTGTGTGTGTGTGTTGTCGGTGTGTGTGTGTGTGTGTTGTCGGTGTGTGTGTGTGTGTGTGTCGGTGTGTGTGTGTGTGTGTTGTCGGTGTGTGTGTGTGTGTGTTGTCAGTGTGTGTGTGTGTGTGTTGTCGGTGTGTGTGTGTTTGTGTGTTGTCGGTGTGTGTGTGTGTGTGTTGTCGGTGTGTGTGTGTGTTGTCGGTGTGTGTGTGTGTGTGTTGTGTGTGTGTGTTGTCGGTGTGTGTGTGTGTTGTTGGTGTGTGTGTGTGTGTGTGTCGTGTGTGTGTGTGTGTGTTGTCGGTGTGTGTGTGTGTGTGTGTGTGTGTTGTCGGTGTGTGTGTGTGTTGTCGGTGTGTGTGTGTGTGTTGTCGGTGTGTGTGTGTGTGTGTGTGTGTGTGTGTGTGTTGTCGGTGTGTGTGTGTGTGTGGTGTTGGTGTGTGTGTGTGTTGTCGGTGTGTTTGTGTGTGTGTGTTGTCGCTGTGTGTGTGTGTTGTCGGTGTGTGTGTGTGTGTTGTCGGTGTGTGTGTGTGTGTGTGTGTGTGTGTGTGTGTTGTCGGTGTGTGTGTGTGTGTTGTCGGTGTGTGTGTGTGTATGTGTTGTCGGTGTGTGTGTGTGTGTGTTGTCGGTGTGTGTGTGTGTGTGTTGTCGGTGTGTGTGTGTGTGTGTTGTCGGTATGTGTGTGTGTGTTGCTGGTGTTTGTGTGTGTGTGTGTTGTCGGTGTGTGTGTGTTGTCGGTGTGTGTGTGTGTGTGTGTGTGTGTTGTCGGTGTGTGTGTGTGTGTTTGTGTTGTCGGTGTGTGTGTGTGTGTGTGTGTTGTGTGTGTGTGTGTTGTCGGTTTGTGTGTGTGTTGTCGGTGTGTGTGTGTGTGTGTTGTCGGTGTGTGTGTGTGTGTGTTGTCGGTGTGTGTGTGTGTTGTCGGTGTGTGTGTGTGTGTGTGTGTGTTGTCGGTGTGTGTGTGTGTGTGTTGTCGGTGTGTGTGTGTGTGTTGTCGGTGTGTGTGTGTGTGTTGTCGGTGTGTGTGTGTGTGTTGTCGGTGTGTTTGTGTGTGTGTGTGGTCGGTGTGTGTGTGTGTGTTGTCGGTGTGTGTGTGTGTGTTGTCGGTGTGTGTGTGTGTGTGTTGTCGGTGTGTGTGTGTGTGTTGTGTGTGTGTGTGTGGTCGGTGTGTGTGTGTGTGTTGTCGGTGTGTGTGTGTGTGTTGTCGGTGTGTGTGTGTGTGTGTTGTCGGTGTGTGTGTGTGTGTTGTGTGTGTGTGTGTTGTCGGTGTGTTTGTGTGTGTGTGTGGTCGGTGTGTGTGTGTGTTGTCGGTGTGTGTGTGTTGTGTGTGTGTGTGTTGTCGGTGTGTGTGTTTGTTGTCGGTGTGTGTGTGTGTGTGTGTGTGTGTTGTCGGTGTGTGTGTGTGTGTGTGTGTTGTCGGTGTGTGTGTGTGTGTTTGTGTTGTCGGTGTGTGTGTGTGTGTGTGTGTTGTGTGTGTGTGTGTTGTCGGTTTGTGTGTGTGTTGTCGGTGTGTGTGTGTGTGTGTTGTCGGTGTGTGTGTGTGTGTGTGTGTGTGTGTGTGTGTCGGTGTGTGTGTGTGTGTGTGTGTGTGTGTGTTGTCGGTGTGTGTGTGTGTGTGTTGTCGGTGTGTGTGTGTGTGTTGTCGGTGTGTGTGTGTGTGTGTTGTCGGTGTGTATGTGTGTGTGTTGTCAGTGTGTGTGTGTGTGTGTGTTGTCGGTGTGTGTGTGTGTGTTGTCGGTGTGTGTGTGTGTGTGTGTTGTCGGTGTGTGTGTGTGTGTTGTCGGTGTGTGTGTGTGTGTTGTCGGTGTTGTGTGTGTGTGTGTTGTCGGTGTGTGTGTGTGTTGTCGGTGTGTGTGTGTGTGTGTGTGTGTTGTCGGTGTGTGTGTGTTGTCGTGTGTGTGTGTGTGTTGTCGGTGTGTGTGTGTGTGTGTTGTCGTGTGTGTGTGTGTTGTCGTGTGTGTGTGTGTGTGTGTTGTCGGTGTGTGTGTGTGTGTTGCGGTGTGTGTGTGTGTGTGTGTTGTCGGTGTGTGTGTGTGTGTGTGTGTGTGTGTCGGTGTGTGTGTGTGTGTTGTGTGTGTGTGTGTGTGTGTGTGTGTGTGTGTGTGTGTGTTGTCGGTGTGTGTGTGTGTGTGTCGGTGTGTGTGTGTGTTGTCGGTGTGTGTGTGTGTGTTGTGTGTGTGTGTGTTGTCGGTGTGTTTGTGTGTGTGTGTGGTCGGTGTGTGTGTGTGTTGTCGGTGTGTGTGTGTTGTGTGTGTGTGTGTTGTCGGTGTGTGTGTTTGTTGTCGGTGTGTGTGTGTGTGTGTGTGTGTGTGTTGTCGGTGTGTGTGTGTGTGTGTGTGTTGTCGGTGTGTGTGTGTGTGTGTGTTTGTGTTGTCGGTGTGTGTGTGTGTGTGTGTGTGTTGTGTGTGTGTGTGTTGTCGGTTTGTGTGTGTGTTGTCGGTGTGTGTGTGTGTGTGTTGTCGGTGTGTGTGTGTGTGTGTGTTGTCGGTGTGTGTGTGTGTTGTCGGTGTGTGTGTGTGTGTGTGTTTGTGTTGTCGGTGTGTGTGTGTGTGTGTGTGTGTGTGTGTGTGTGTGTGTTGTCGGTTTGTGTGTGTGTTGTCGGTGTGTGTGTGTGTGTGTTGTCGGTGTGTGTGTGTGTGTGTTGTCGGTGTGTGTGTGTGTTGTCGGTGTGTGTGTGTGTGTGTGTGTGTGTTGTCGGTGTGTGTGTGTGTTGTCGGTGTGTGTGTGTGTGTTGTCGGTGTGTGTGTGTGTGTTGTCGGTGTGTATGTGTGTGTGTTGTCAGTGTGTGTGTGTGTGTGTGTTGTCGGTGTGTGTGTGTGTGTTGTCGGTGTGTGTGTGTGTTGTCGGTGTGTGTGTGTGTTGTCGGTGTGTGTGTGTGTGTTGTCGGTGTGTGTGTGTGTGTGTGTGGTCGGTGTGTGTGTGTGTGTGTTGTCGGTGTGTGTGTGTGTTGTCGGTGTGTGTGTGTGTGTGTGTCGGTGTGTGTGTGTGTGTGTGTGGTCGGTGTGTGTGTGTGTGTGTTGTCGGTGTGTGTGTGTGTGTGTGTGTCGTGTGTGTGTGTGTGTGTGTTGTCGTGTGTGTGTGTGTGTGTTGTCGGTGTGTGTGTGTGTGTTGTCGGTGTGTGTGTGTGTGTGTGGTCGGTGTGTGTGTGTGTGTGTTGTCGGTGTGTGTGTGTGTGTGTGTGTGTGTGTCGGTGTGTGTGTGTGTGTGTTGTCGGTGTGTGTGTGTGTGTTGTCGGTGTGTGTGTGTGTGTTGTCGGTGTGTTTGTGTGTGTGTGTGGTCGGTGTGTGTGTGTGTGTGTTGTCGGTGTGTGTGTGTGTGTGTGTGTGTGTGTGTTGTCGGTGTGTGTGTTTGTTGTCGGTGTGTGTGTGTGTGTGTTTGTGTGTTGTCGGTGTGTGTGTGTGTGTGTGTGTTGTCGGTGTGTGTGTGTGTGTGTGTGTTGTGTTGTCGGTGTGTGTGTGTGTGTGTGTGTTGTGTGTGTGTGTGTTGTCGGTGTGTGTGTGTGTTGTCGTGTGTGTGTGTGTGTGTGTGTGTGTGTTGTCGTGTGTGTGTGTGTGTGTGTGTTGTCGGTGTGTGTGTGTGTGTGTGTGTGTGTGTTGTCGGTGTGTGTGTGTGTGTTGTCGGTGTGTGTGTGTGTGTGTTGTCGGTGTGTGTGTGTGTGTGTTGTCGTGTGTGTGTGTGTGTGTCGGTGTGTGTGTGTTGTCGGTGTGTGTGTGTGTGTTGTCGTGTGTGTGTGTGTGTTGTGTGTGTGTCGGTGTGTGTGTGTGTGTGTGTCGTGTGTGTGTGTGTGTGTTGTCGGTGTGTGTGTGTGTGTGTGTGTGTCGTGTGTGTGTGTGTGTGTTGTCGGTGTGTGTGTGTGTGTGTTGTCGGTGTGTGTGTGTGTGTGTGTGTCGGTGTGTGTGTGTGTGTTGTCGGTGTGTGTGTGTGTGTTGTCGGTGTGTGTGTGTGTGTGGTGTGTGTGTGTGTGTGTTGTCGGTGTGTGTGTGTGTGTGTTGTCGTGTGTGTGTGTGTGTGGTGTGTGTGTGTGTGTGTGTGTGGTGTGTGTGTGTGTGTGTGTGTTGTCGGTGTGTGTGTGTGTGTGTCGGTGTGTGTGTGTGTGTTGTCGGTGTGTGTGTGTGTGTGTTGTCGGTGTGTGTGTGTGTTGTCGGTGTGTGTGTGTGTGTGTGTCGGTGTTGTCGGTGTGTGTGTGTTGTCGGTGTGTGTGTGTGTGTGTTGTCGGTGTGTGTGTGTGTGTGTTGTCGGTGTGTGTGTGTTGTCGTGTGTGTGTGTGTGTGTGTTGTCGGTGTGTGTGTGTGTGTTGTCGGTGTGTGTGTGTGTGTGTGTGTGTGTGTGTGTGTTGTCGGTGTGTGTGTGTGTGTTGTCGGTGTGTGTGTGTGTGTGTGTGTGTGTGTGTGTTGTCGGTGTGTGTGTGTGTTGTCGGTGTGTGTGTGTGTGTGTTGTCGGTGTGTGTGTGTGTGTTGTCGGTGTGTGTGTGTGTGTGTGTCGGTGTGTGTGTGTGTGTTGTCGGTGTGTGTGTGTGTGTGTTGTCGGTGTGTGTGTGTGTGTGTTGTCGGTGTGTGTGTGTGTGTGTTGTCGGTGTGTGTGTGTGTGTGTTGTCGGTGTGTGTGTGTGTGTGTTGTCGGTGTGTGTGTGTGTGTGTGTGTCGGTGTGTGTGTGTGT
>NW_027675582.1:5000-35000 GCF_965601325.2 Salmo salar | reverse complement strand
GTCGGTGTGTGTGTGTGTGTGTGTGTTGTCGTGTGTGTGTGTGTGTGTTGTTGTCGGTGTGTGTGTGTGTGTTGTCGGTGTGTGGTGTGTGTGTTGTCGGTGTTGTGTGTGTGTGTGTTGTCGGTGTGTGTGTGTGTTGTCGGTGTGTGTGTGTGTGTGTGTGTGTTGTCGGTGTGTGTGTGTTGTCGGTGTGTGTGTGTGTGTGTTGTCGGTGTGTGTGTGTGTGTGTTGTCGGTGTGTGTGTGTTGTCAGTGTGTGTGTGTGTGTGTGTTGTCGGTGTGTGTGTGTGTGTTGTCTGGTGTTTGTGTGTGTGTGTTGTCGGTGTGTGTGTGTGTGTTGTTGTCGGTGTGTGTGTGTGTGTTGTGTGTGTGTGTGTTGTTGGTGTGTGTGTGTGTTGTCGGTGTGTGTGTGTGTGTGTGTGTTGTCGGTGTGTGTGTGTGTGTGTTGTCGGTGTGTGTGTGTGTGTTGTCGGTGTGTGTGTGTGTGTGTTGTCGGTGTGTATGTGTGTGTGTTGTCAGTGTGTGTGTGTGTGTGTTGTCGGTGTGTGTGTGTTTATGTGTTGTCGGTGTGTGTGTGTGTGTGTTGTCGGTGTGTGTGTGTGTTGTCGGTGTGTGTGTGTGTGTGTTGTGTGTGTGTGTTGTCGGTGTGTGTGTGTGTTGTTGGTGTGTGTGTGTGTGTGTGTGTGTGTGTGTGTGTGTGTTGTCGGTGTGTGTGTGTGTGTGTGTGTGTGTGTTGTCGGTGTGTGTGTGTGTTGTCGGTGTGTGTGTGTGTGTTGTCGGTGTGTGTGTGTGTGTGTGTGTGTGTGTTGTCGGTGAGTGTGTGTGTGTTGTCGGTGTGTGTGTGTGTGTGTGTTGTGTGTGTGTGTGTTGTCGGTGTGTTTGTGTGTGTGTGTTGTCGCTGTGTGTGTGTGTTGTCGGTGTGTGTGTGTGTGTTGTCGGTGTGTGTGTGTGTGTGTGTGTGTGTGTGTGTGTTGTCGGTGTGTGTGTGTGTGTTGTCGGTGTGTGTGTGTGTATGTGTTGTCGGTGTGTGTGTGTGTGTGTTGTCGGTGTGTGTGTGTGTGTGTGTGTTGTCGGTGTGTGTGTGTGTGTGTTGTCGGTATGTGTGTGTGTGTTGCTGGTGTTTGTGTGTGTGTGTGTTGTCGGTGTGTGTGTGTTGTCGGTGTGTGTGTGTGTGTTGTCGGTGTGTGTGTGTGTGTTGTCGGTGTGTGTGTGTGTGTGTTGTCGGTGTGTGTGTGTGTGTGTTGTCGGTGTGTGTGTGTGTGTGTTGTCGGTGTGTGTGTGTGTGTTGTCGGTGTGTGTGTGTGTGTTGTCGGTGTGTGTGTGTGTGTGTTGTCGGTGTGTGTGTGTGTGTTGTGTGTGTGTGTGTTGTCGGTGTGTTTGTGTGTGTGTGTGGTCGGTGTGTGTGTGTGTTGTCGGTGTGTGTGTGTTGTGTGTGTGTGTGTTGTCGGTGTGTGTGTTTGTTGTCGGTGTGTGTGTGTGTGTGTGTGTGTGTTGTCGGTGTGTGTGTGTGTGTGTGTGTTGTCGGTGTGTGTGTGTGTGTTTGTGTTGTCGGTGTGTGTGTGTGTGTGTGTGTTGTGTGTGTGTGTGTTGTCGGTTTGTGTGTGTGTTGTCGGTGTGTGTGTGTGTGTGTTGTCGGTGTGTGTGTGTGTGTGTTGTCGGTGTGTGTGTGTGTTGTCGGTGTGTGTGTTGTCGGTGTGTGTGTGTGTGTGTGTTGTCGGTGTGTGTGTGTGTGTTGTCGGTGTGTATGTGTGTGTGTTGTCAGTGTGTGTGTGTGTGTGTGTTGTCGGTGTGTGTGTGTGTGTTGTCGGTGTGTGTGTGTGTGTGTGTTGTCGGTGTGTGTGTGTGTGTTGTCGGTGTGTGTGTGTGTGTTGTCGGTGTGTTTGTGTGTGTGTGTGGTCGGTGTGTGTGTGTGTGTGTTGTCGGTGTGTGTGTTTGTTGTCGGTGTGTGTGTGTGTGTGTTTGTGTGTTGTCGGTGTGTGTGTGTGTGTGTGTGTGTTGTCGGTGTGTGTGTGTGTGTGTGTTTGTGTTGTCGGTGTGTGTGTGTGTGTGTGTGTTGTGTGTGTGTGTGTTGTCGGTGTGTGTGTGTGTTGTCGGTGTGTGTGTGTGTGTTTTGTCGGTGTGTGTGTGTGTGTGTGTTGTCGGTGTGTGTGTGTGTTGTCGGTGTGTGTGTGTGTGTGTGTGTGTGTGTTGTTGGTGTGTGTGTGTGTGTGTTGTCGGTGTGTGTGTGTGTGTGTTGTCGGTGTGTGTGTGTGTTGTCGGTGTGTGTGTGTTGTCGGTGTGTGTGTGTTGTCGGTGTGTGTGTGTGTTGTCGGTGTGTTGTCGGTGTGTGTGTGTGTGTTGTTGGTGTGTGTTGTGGTGTGTGTGTGTGTGTTGTGTGTGTGTGTGTTTTCCGTGTGTGTGTGTGTTGTCGGTGTGTGTGTGTGTGTGTTGTCGGTGTGTGTGTGTGTGTTGTCGGTGTGTGTGTGTGTGTTGTCGGTGTGTGTGTGTGTGTGTCGGTGTGTGTGTGTGTGTGTGTTGTCGGTGTGTGTGTGTGTGTGTGTTGTCGGTGTGTGTGTGTGTGTTGTGTGTGTGTGTGTTGTCGGTGTGTGTGTGTGTGTGTTGTCGGTGTGTGTGTGTGTGTGTTGTCGGTGTGTGTGTGTGTGTGTGTTGTCAGTGTGTGTGTGTGTGTGTATGTTGTCGGTGTGTGTGTGTGTGTTGTCGGTGTGTGTGTGTGTGTTGTCGGTGTTGTGTGTGTGTGTGTTGTCGGTGTGTGTGTTGTCGGTGTGTGTGTGTGTGTGTGTGTGTTGTCGGTGTGTGTGTGTTGTCGGTGTGTGTGTGTGTGTGTTGTCGGTGTGTGTGTGTGTGTTGTCGGTGTTGTGTGTGTGTGTGTTGTCGGTCTGTGTGTGTTGTCGGTGTGTGTGTGTGTGTGTGTGTGTTGTCGGTGTGTGTGTGTTGTCGGTGTGTGTGTGTGTGTGTTGTCGGTGTGTGTGTGTGTTGTCGGTGTGTGTGTGTTGTCAGTGTGTGTGTGTGTGTGTGTTGTCGGTGTGTGTGTGTGTGTTGCTGGTGTTTGTGTGTGTGTGTGTTGTCGGTGTGTGTGTGTGTGTGTGTGTGTGTGTTGTCGGTGTGTGCGTGTGTGTTTTGTCGGTGTGTGTGTGTGTGTTGTGTGTGTGTGTGTTGTCGGTGTGTGTGTGTGTTGTCGGTGTGTGTGTGTGTTGTCGGTGTGTGTGTGTGTGTGTGTGTGTGTGTGTGTGTGTGTTGTCGGTGTGTGTGTGTGTGTTGTCGGTGTGTGTGTGTGTGTTGTCGGTGTGTGTGTGTGTGTGTGTTGTCGGTGTGTATGTGTGTGTGTTGTCAGTGTGTGTGTGTGTGTGTTGTCGGTGTGTGTGTGTTTATGTGTTGTCGGTGTGTGTGTGTGTGTGTTGTCGGTGTGTGTGTGTGTTGTCGGTGTGTGTGTGTGTGTGTTGTCGGTTTGTGTGTGTGTGTGTGTGTTGTCGGTGTGTGTGTGTGTTGTCGGTGTGTGTGTGTGTGTTGTCGGTGTGTGTGTGTGTTGTCGGTGTGTGTGTATGTGTGAGTGTTGTGGGTGTGTTGTCGGTGTGTATGTGTGTGTGTTGTCAGTGTGTGTGTGTGTGTGTTGTCGGTGTGTGTGTGTTTATGTGTTGTCGGTGTGTGTGTGTGTGTGTTGTCGGTGTGTGTGTGTGTTGTCGGTGTGTGTGTGTGTGTGTTGTCGGTTTGTGTGTGTGTGTGTGTGTTGTCGGTGTGTGTGTGTGTTGTCGGTGTGTGTGTGTGTGTTGTCGGTGTGTGTGTGTGTGTTGTCGGTGTGTGTGTATGTGTGAGTGTTGTGGGTGTGTTGTCGGTGTGTGTGTGTGTGTGTTGTCGGTGTGTGCGTGTGTGTTTTGTCGGTGTGTGTGTGTGTGTGTTGTCGGTGTGTGTGTGTGTGTTGTGTGTGTGTGTTGTCGGTGTGTGTGTGTGAGTGTGTGTGTTGTCGGTGTGTGTGTGTGTGTGTGTTGTCGGTGTGTGTGTGTGTGTGTGTTGTCGGTGTGTGTGTGTGTGTGTGTTGTCGGTGTGTGTGTGTGTGTTGTCGGTGTGTGTGTGTGTGTGTGTTGTCGGTGTGTATGTGTGTGTGTTGTCAGTGTGTGTGTGTGTGTGTGTTGTCGGTGTGTGTGTGTTTATGTGTTGTCGGTGTGTGTGTGTGTGTGTTGTCGGTGTGTGTGTGTGTGTTGTCGGTGTGTATGTGTGTTGTCGGTGTGTGTGTGTGTGTTGTCGGTGTGTGTGTGTGTGTTGTCGGTGTGTGTGTGTGTGTGTTGTCGGTGTGTGTGTGTGTGTGTGTTGTCGGTGTGTGTGTGTGTGTGTGTGTGTGTGTTGTCGGTGTGTGAGTGTGTGTGTTGTCGGTGTGTGTGTGTGTGTGTGTTGTCGGTGTGTGTGTGTGTGTGTTGTCGGTGTGTGTGTGTGTGTTGTCGGTGTGTGTGTGTGTGTGTGTGTTGTCGGTGTGTGTGTGTGTGTGTGTGTGTTGTCGGTGTGTGTGTGTTATCGGTGTGTGTGTGTGTGTGTGTTGTCGGTGTGTGTGTGTGTGTGTGTGTGTGTGTTGTCGGTGTGTGAGTGTGTGTGTTATCGGTGTGTGTGTGTGTGTGTGTTGTCGGTGTGTGTGTGTGTGTGTGTGTGTGTTGTCGGTGTGTGAGTGTGTGTGTTGTCGGTGTGTGTGTGTGTGTGTGTTGTCGGTGTGTGTGTGTTGTCGGTGTGTGTGTGTGTGTGTTGTGGGTGTGTTGTCGGTGTGTGTGTGTGTGTGTGTTGTCGGTGTGTGCGTGTGTGTTTTGTCGGTGTGTGTGTGTGTGTTGTGTGTGTGTGTTGTCGGTGTGTGTGTGTGTTGTTGGTGTGTGTGTGTGTGTTGTCGGTGTGTGTGTGTGTGTGTGTGTGTGTGTTGTCGGTGTGTGTGTGTGTGTGTGTGTTGTCGGTGTGTGTGTGTGTTGTCGGTGTGTGTGTGTGTGTTGTCGGTGTGTGTGTGTGTGTGTGTGTGTGTGTTGTCGGTGAGTGTGTGTGTGTTGTCGGTGTGTGTGTGTGTGTGGTGTTGGTGTGTGTGTGTGTGTTGTCGGTGTGTTTGTGTGTGTGTGTTGTCGCTGTGTGTGTGTGTTGTCGGTGTGTGTGTGTGTGTTGTCGGTGTGTGTGTGTGTGTGTGTGTGTGTGTGTGTGTTGTCGGTGTGTGTGTGTGTGTTGTCGGTGTGTGTGTGTGTATGTGTTGTCGGTGTGTGTGTGTGTGTGTTGTCGGTGTGTGTGTGTGTGTGTTGTCGGTGTGTGTGTGTGTGTGTGTTGTCGGTATGTGTGTGTGTGTTGCTGGTGTTTGTGTGTGTGTGTGTTGTCGGTGTGTGTGTGTTGTCGGTGTGTGTGTGTGTGTGTGTGTGTGTGTGTGTGTTGTCGGTGTGTTGTCGGTGTGTGTGTGTGTGTGTTGTCGGTGTGTGTGTGTGTGTGTTGTCGGTGTGTGTGTGTGTGTGTTGTCGGTGTGTGTGTGTGTTGTCGGTGTGTGTGTGTGTGTTGTCGGTGTGTGTGTGTGTGTGTTGTCGGTGTGTGTGTGTTGTGTGTGTGTGTGTTGTCGGTGTGTTTGTGTGTGTGTGTGGTCGGTGTGTGTGTGTGTGTGTTGTCGGTGTGTGTGTGTTGTGTGTGTGTGTGTTGTCGGTGTGTGTGTTTGTTGTCGGTGTGTGTGTGTGTGTGTGTGTTGTCGGTGTGTGTGTGTGTGTGTGTGTTGTCGGTGTGTGTGTGTTGTCAGTGTGTGTGTGTGTGTGTGTTGTCGGTGTGTGTGTGTGTGTTGCTGGTGTTTGTGTGTGTGTGTGTTGTCGGTGTGTGTGTGTGTGTGTGTGTGTGTGTTGTCGGTGTGTGCGTGTGTGTTTTGTCGGTGTGTGTGTGTGTGTTGTGTGTGTGTGTGTTGTCGGTGTGTGTGTGTGTTGTCGGTGTGTGTGTGTGTTGTCGGTGTGTGTGTGTGTGTGTGTGTGTGTGTGTGTGTGTTGTCGGTGTGTGTGTGTGTGTTGTCGGTGTGTGTGTGTGTGTTGTCGGTGTGTGTGTGTGTGTGTGTTGTCGGTGTGTATGTGTGTGTGTTGTCAGTGTGTGTGTGTGTGTGTTGTCGGTGTGTGTGTGTTTATGTGTTGTCGGTGTGTGTGTGTGTGTGTTGTCGGTGTGTGTGTGTGTTGTCGGTGTGTGTGTGTGTGTGTTGTCGGTTTGTGTGTGTGTGTGTGTGTTGTCGGTGTGTGTGTGTGTTGTCGGTGTGTGTGTGTGTGTTGTCGGTGTGTGTGTGTGTTGTCGGTGTGTGTGTATGTGTGAGTGTTGTGGGTGTGTTGTCGGTGTGTGTGTGTGTGTGTTGTCGGTGTGTGCGTGTGTGTTTTGTCGGTGTGTGTGTGTGTGTGTTGTCGGTGTGTGTGTGTGTGTTGTGTGTGTGTGTTGTCGGTGTGTGTGTGTGAGTGTGTGTGTTGTCGGTGTGTGTGTGTGTGTGTGTTGTCGGTGTGTGTGTGTGTGTGTGTTGTCGGTGTGTGTGTGTGTGTGTGTTGTCGGTGTGTGTGTGTGTGTTGTCGGTGTGTGTGTGTGTGTGTGTTGTGTGTGTGTGTTGTCGGTGTGTGTGTGTGAGTGTGTGTGTTGTCGGTGTGTGTGTGTGTGTGTGTTGTCGGTGTGTGTGTGTGTGTGTGTTGTCGGTGTGTGTGTGTGTGTGCGTTGTCGGTGTGTGTGTGTGTGTTGTCGGTGTGTGTGTGTGTGTGTGTTGTCGGTGTGTATGTGTGTGTGTTGTCAGTGTGTGTGTGTGTGTGTGTTGTCGGTGTGTGTGTGTTTATGTGTTGTCGGTGTGTGTGTGTGTGTGTTGTCGGTGTGTGTGTGTGTGTTGTCGGTGTGTATGTGTGTTGTCGGTGTGTGTGTGTGTGTTGTCGGTGTGTGTGTGTGTGTTGTCGGTGTGTGTGTGTGTGTGTTGTCGGTGTGTGTGTGTGTGTGTGTTGTCGGTGTGTGTGTGTGTGTGTGTGTGTGTGTTGTCGGTGTGTGAGTGTGTGTGTTGTCGGTGTGTGTGTGTGTGTGTTGTCGGTGTGTGTGTGTGTGTGTTGTCGGTGTGTGTGTGTGTGTTGTCGGTGTGTGTGTGTGTGTGTGTGTGTTGTCGGTGTGTGTGTGTGTGTGTGTGTGTGTTGTCGGTGTGTGTGTGTTATCGGTGTGTGTGTGTGTGTGTGTTGTCGGTGTGTGTGTGTGTGTGTGTGTGTGTTGTCGGTGTGTGAGTGTGTGTGTTGTCGGTGTGTGTGTGTGTGTGTGTTGTCGGTGTGTGTGTGTTGTCGGTGTGTGTGTGTGTGTGTTGTGGGTGTGTTGTCGGTGTGTGTGTGTGTGTGTGTTGTCGGTGTGTGCGTGTGTGTTTTGTCGGTGTGTGTGTGTGTGTTGTGTGTGTGTGTTGTCGGTGTGTGTGTGTGTTGTTGGTGTGTGTGTGTGTGTGTGTGTGTGTGTTGTCGGTGTGTGTGTGTGTGTGTGTGTTGTCGGTGTGTGTGTGTGTTGTCGGTGTGTGTGTGTGTTGTCGGTGTGTGTGTGTGTGTTGTCGGTGTGTGTGTGTGTGTTGTCGGTGTGTGTGTGTGTGTGTGTGTGTGTGTGTTGTCGGTGTGTGTGTGTGTGTTGTCGGTGTGTGTGTGTGTATGTGTTGTCGGTGTGTGTGTGTGTGTGTTGTCGGTGTGTGTGTGTGTGTGTTGTCGGTGTGTGTGTGTGTGTGTGTTGTCGGTATGTGTGTGTGTGTTGCTGGTGTTTGTGTGTGTGTGTGTTGTCGGTGTGTGTGTGTTGTCGGTGTGTGTGTGTGTGTTGTCGGTGTGTGTGTGTGTTGTCGGTGTGTGTGTGTGTGTTGTCGGTGTGTGTGTGTGTGTGTGTGTGTGTGTTGTCGGTGAGTGTGTGTGTGTTGTCGGTGTGTGTGTGTGTGTGGTGTTGGTGTGTGTGTGTGTGTTGTCGGTGTGTTTGTGTGTGTGTGTTGTCGCTGTGTGTGTGTGTTGTCGGTGTGTGTGTGTGTGTTGTCGGTGTGTGTGTGTGTGTGTGTGTGTGTGTGTGTGTGTGTGTTGTCGGTGTGTGTGTGTGTGTTGTCGGTGTGTGTGTGTGTATGTGTTGTCGGTGTGTGTGTGTGTGTGTTGTCGGTGTGTGTGTGTGTGTGTTGTCGGTGTGTGTGTGTGTGTGTGTTGTCGGTATGTGTGTGTGTGTTGCTGGTGTTTGTGTGTGTGTGTGTTGTCGGTGTGTGTGTGTTGTCGGTGTGTGTGTGTGTGTGTGTGTGTGTGTGTGTGTTGTCGGTGTGTTGTCGGTGTGTGTGTGTGTGTGTTGTCGGTGTGTGTGTGTGTGTGTTGTCGGTGTGTGTGTGTGTGTGTTGTCGGTGTGTGTGTGTGTGTGTGTGTGTGTGTGTTGTCGGTGTGTGAGTGTGTGTGTTGTCGGTGTGTGTGTGTGTGTGTGTGTTGTCGGTGTGTGTGTGTGTGTGTTGTCGGTGTGTGTGTGTGTGTTGTCGGTGTGTGTGTGTGTGTTGTCGGTGTGTGTGTGTGTGTGTGTGTGTTGTCGGTGTGTGTGTGTGTGTGTGTGTGTTGTCGGTGTGTGTGTGTTATCGGTGTGTGTGTGTGTGTGTGTTGTCGGTGTGTGTGTGTGTGTGTGTGTGTGTTGTCGGTGTGTGAGTGTGTGTGTTGTCGGTGTGTGTGTGTGTGTGTGTTGTCGGTGTGTGTGTGTTGTCGGTGTGTGTGTGTGTGTGTTGTGGGTGTGTTGTCGGTGTGTGTGTGTGTGTGTGTTGTCGGTGTGTGCGTGTGTGTTTTGTCGGTGTGTGTGTGTGTGTTGTGTGTGTGTGTTGTCGGTGTGTGTGTGTGTTGTTGGTGTGTGTGTGTGTGTGTGTGTGTGTGTTGTCGGTGTGTGTGTGTGTGTGTGTGTTGTCGGTGTGTGTGTGTGTTGTCGGTGTGTGTGTGTGTTGTCGGTGTGTGTGTGTGTGTTGTCGGTGTGTGTGTGTGTGTGTGTGTGGTGTGTGTGTGTGTGTGTTGTCGGTGTGTGTGTGTGTGTTGTCGGTGTGTGTGTGTGTATGTGTTGTCGGTGTGTGTGTGTGTGTGTTGTCGGTGTGTGTGTGTGTGTGTTGTCGGTGTGTGTGTGTGTGTGTGTGTGTGTTGTCGGTGTGTGAGTGTGTGTGTTGTCGGTGTGTGTGTGTGTGTGTGTTGTCGGTGTGTGTGTGTTGTCGGTGTGTGTGTGTGTGTGTTGTGGGTGTGTTGTCGGTGTGTGTGTGTGTGTGTGTTGTCGGTGTGTGCGTGTGTGTTTTGTCGGTGTGTGTGTGTGTGTTGTGTGTGTGTGTTGTCGGTGTGTGTGTGTGTTGTTGGTGTGTGTGTGTGTGTGTGTGTGTGTGTTGTCGGTGTGTGTGTGTGTGTGTGTGTTGTCGGTGTGTGTGTGTGTTGTCGGTGTGTGTGTGTGTTGTCGGTGTGTGTGTGTGTGTTGTCGGTGTGTGTGTGTGTGTGTGTGTGTGTGTTGTCGGTGAGTGTGTGTGTGTTGTCGGTGTGTGTGTGTGTGTGGTGTTGGTGTGTGTGTGTGTGTTGTCGGTGTGTTTGTGTGTGTGTGTTGTCGCTGTGTGTGTGTGTTGTCGGTGTGTGTGTGTGTGTTGTCGGTGTGTGTGTGTGTGTGTGTGTGTGTGTGTGTGTTGTCGGTGTGTGTGTGTGTGTTGTCGGTGTGTGTGTGTGTATGTGTTGTCGGTGTGTGTGTGTGTGTGTTGTCGGTGTGTGTGTGTGTGTGTTGTCGGTGTGTGTGTGTGTGTGTGTTGTCGGTATGTGTGTGTGTGTTGCTGGTGTTTGTGTGTGTGTGTGTTGTCGGTGTGTGTGTGTTGTCGGTGTGTGTGTGTGTGTTGTCGGTGTGTGTGTGTGTTGTCGGTGTGTGTGTGTGTGTTGTCGGTGTGTGTGTGTGTGTGTGTGTGTTGTCGGTGTGTGTGTGTTATCGGTGTGTGTGTGTGTGTGTGTTGTCGGTGTGTGTGTGTGTGTGTGTGTGTGTTGTCGGTGTGTGAGTGTGTGTGTTGTCGGTGTGTGTGTGTGTGTGTGTTGTCGGTGTGTGTGTGTTGTCGGTGTGTGTGTGTGTGTGTTGTGGGTGTGTTGTCGGTGTGTGTGTGTGTGTGTGTTGTCGGTGTGTGCGTGTGTGTTTTGTCGGTGTGTGTGTGTGTGTTGTGTGTGTGTGTTGTCGGTGTGTGTGTGTGTTGTTGGTGTGTGTGTGTGTGTGTGTGTGTGTGTTGTCGGTGTGTGTGTGTGTGTGTGTGTTGTCGGTGTGTGTGTGTGTTGTCGGTGTGTGTGTGTGTTGTCGGTGTGTGTGTGTGTGTTGTCGGTGTGTGTGTGTGTGTGTGTGTGTGTGTGTGTGTTGTCGGTGTGTGTGTGTGTGTTGTCGGTGTGTGTGTGTGTATGTGTTGTCGGTGTGTGTGTGTGTGTGTTGTCGGTGTGTGTGTGTGTGTGTTGTCGGTGTGTGTGTGTGTGTGTGTGTGTGTTGTCGGTGTGTGAGTGTGTGTGTTGTCGGTGTGTGTGTGTGTGTGTGTTGTCGGTGTGTGTGTGTTGTCGGTGTGTGTGTGTGTGTGTTGTGGGTGTGTTGTCGGTGTGTGTGTGTGTGTGTGTTGTCGGTGTGTGCGTGTGTGTTTTGTCGGTGTGTGTGTGTGTGTTGTGTGTGTGTGTTGTCGGTGTGTGTGTGTGTTGTTGGTGTGTGTGTGTGTGTGTGTGTGTGTGTTGTCGGTGTGTGTGTGTGTGTGTGTGTTGTCGGTGTGTGTGTGTGTTGTCGGTGTGTGTGTGTGTTGTCGGTGTGTGTGTGTGTGTTGTCGGTGTGTGTGTGTGTGTGTGTGTGTGTGTTGTCGGTGAGTGTGTGTGTGTTGTCGGTGTGTGTGTGTGTGTGGTGTTGGTGTGTGTGTGTGTGTTGTCGGTGTGTTTGTGTGTGTGTGTTGTCGCTGTGTGTGTGTGTTGTCGGTGTGTGTGTGTGTGTTGTCGGTGTGTGTGTGTGTGTGTGTGTGTGTGTGTGTGTTGTCGGTGTGTGTGTGTGTGTTGTCGGTGTGTGTGTGTGTATGTGTTGTCGGTGTGTGTGTGTGTGTGTTGTCGGTGTGTGTGTGTGTGTGTTGTCGGTGTGTGTGTGTGTGTGTGTTGTCGGTATGTGTGTGTGTGTTGCTGGTGTTTGTGTGTGTGTGTGTTGTCGGTGTGTGTGTGTTGTCGGTGTGTGTGTGTGTGTTGTCGGTGTGTGTGTGTGTTGTCGGTGTGTGTGTGTGTGTTGTCGGTGTGTGTGTGTGTGTGTGTGTGTGTGTTGTCGGTGAGTGTGTGTGTGTTGTCGGTGTGTGTGTGTGTGTGGTGTTGGTGTGTGTGTGTGTGTTGTCGGTGTGTTTGTGTGTGTGTGTTGTCGCTGTGTGTGTGTGTTGTCGGTGTGTGTGTGTGTGTTGTCGGTGTGTGTGTGTGTGTGTGTGTGTGTGTGTGTGTTGTCGGTGTGTGTGTGTGTGTTGTCGGTGTGTGTGTGTGTATGTGTTGTCGGTGTGTGTGTGTGTGTGTTGTCGGTGTGTGTGTGTGTGTGTTGTCGGTGTGTGTGTGTGTGTGTGTTGTCGGTATGTGTGTGTGTGTTGCTGGTGTTTGTGTGTGTGTGTGTTGTCGGTGTGTGTGTGTTGTCGGTGTGTGTGTGTGTGTGTGTGTGTGTGTGTGTGTTGTCGGTGTGTTGTCGGTGTGTGTGTGTGTGTGTTGTCGGTGTGTGTGTGTGTGTGTTGTCGGTGTGTGTGTGTGTGTGTTGTCGGTGTGTGTGTGTGTTGTCGGTGTGTGTGTGTGTGTTGTCGGTGTGTGTGTGTGTGTGTTGTCGGTGTGTGTGTGTTGTGTGTGTGTGTGTTGTCGGTGTGTTTGTGTGTGTGTGTGGTCGGTGTGTGTGTGTGTGTGTTGTCGGTGTGTGTGTGTTGTGTGTGTGTGTGTTGTCGGTGTGTGTGTTTGTTGTCGGTGTGTGTGTGTGTGTGTGTGTTGTCGGTGTGTGTGTGTGTGTGTGTGTTGTCGGTGTGTGTGTGTGTGTGTTTGTGTTGTCGGTGTGTGTGTGTGTGTGTGTTGTGTGTGTGTGTGTTGTCGGTGTGTGTGTGTGTTGTCGGTGTGTGTGTGTGTGTGTGTTGTCGGTGTGTGTGTGTGTGTGTTGTCGGTGTGTGTGTGTGTTGTCGGTGTGTGTGTGTGTGTGTGTGTGTGTTGTCGGTGTGTGTGTGTGTGTGTTGTCGGTGTGTGTGTGTGTGTTGTCGGTGTGTGTGTGTGTGTTGTCGGTGTGTGTGTGTGTGTGTGTGTTGTCGGTGTGTGTGTGGGTGTGTGTGTGTTGTGTGTGTGTGTTGTCGGTGTGTATGTGTGTGTGTTGTCAGTGTGTGTGTGTGTGTGTGTTGTCGGTGTGTGTGTGTTTATGTGTTGTCGGTGTGTGTGTGTGTGTGTTGTCGGTGTGTGTGTGTGTTGTCGGTGTGTATGTGTGTTGTCGGTGTGTGTGTGTGTGTTGTCGGTGTGTGTGTGTGTGTTGTCGGTGTGTGTGTGTGTGTGTGTGTTGTCGGTGTGTGTGTGGGTGTGTGTGTGTTGTGTGTGTGTGTTGTCGGTGTGTGTGTGTGTGTGTTGTCGGTGTGTGTGTGTGTGTTGTCGGTGTGTGTGTGTGTGTGTGTGTTGTCGGTGTGTGTGTGTGTGTGTTGTCGGTGTGTGTGTGTTATCGGTGTGTGTGTGTGTGTGTTGTCGGTGTGTGTGTGTGTTGTCGGTGTGTGTGTGTGTGTGTGTTGTCGGTGTGTGTGTGTTGTCGGTGTGTGTGTGTGTGTGTTGTGGGTGTGTTGTCGGTGTGTGTGTGTGTGTGTGTTGTCGGTGTGTGCGTGTGTGTTTTGTCGGTGTGTGTGTGTGTGTTGTGTGTGTGTGTGTTGTCGGTGTGTGTGTGTGTTGTTGGTGTGTGTGTGTGTGTGTGTGTGTTGTCGGTGTGTGTGTGTGTGTGTGTGTGTGTGTTGTCGGTGTGTGTGTGTGTGTTGTCGGTGTGTGTGTGTGTGTTGTCGGTATGTGTGTGTGTGTGTGTGTGTGTGTTGTCGGTGAGTGTGTGTGTGTTGTCGGTGTGTGTGTGTGTGTGTTGTTGGTGTGTGTGTGTGTGTTGTCGGTGTGTTTGTGTGTGTGTGTGTGTGTGTGTGTGTGTTGTCGGTGTGTGTGTGTGTATGTGTTGTCGGTGTGTGTGTGTGTGTGTTGTCGGTGTGTGTGTGTGTGTGTTGTCGGTGTGTGTGTGTGTGTGTTGTCGGTATGTGTGTGTGTGTTGCTGGTGTTTGTGTGTGTGTGTGTGTGTGTGTGTGTGTGTTGTCGGTGTGTGTGTGTGTGTTGTCGGTGTGTGTGTGTGTGTTGTCGGTATGTGTGTGTGTGTGTGTGTGTGTGTTGTCGGTGAGTGTGTGTGTGTTGTCGGTGTGTGTGTGTGTGTGTTGTTGGTGTGTGTGTGTGTGTTGTCGGTGTGTTTGTGTGTGTGTGTGTGTGTGTGTGTTGTCGGTGTGTGTGTGTGTGTTGTCGGTGTGTGTGTGTGTGTGTTGTCGGTGTGTGTGTGTGTGTGTTGTCGGTGTGTGTGTGTGTGTGTTGTCGGTATGTGTGTGTGTGTTGCTGGTGTTTGTGTGTGTGTGTGTTGTCGGTGTGTGTGTGTGAGTGTGTGTGTTGTCGGTGTGTGTGTGTGTGTGTGTTGTCGGTGTGTGTGTGTGTGTGTGTTGTCGGTGTGTGTGTGTGTGTGCGTTGTCGGTGTGTGTGTGTGTGTTGTCGGTGTGTGTGTGTGTGTGTGTTGTCGGTGTGTATGTGTGTGTGTTGTCAGTGTGTTTGTGTGTGTGTGTTGTCGGTGTGTGTGTGTTTATGTGTTGTCGGTGTGTGTGTGTGTGTGTTGTCGGTGTGTGTGTGTGTGTTGTCGGTGTGTATGTGTGTTGTCGGTGTGTGTGTGTGTGTTGTCGGTGTGTGTGTGTGTGTTGTCGGTGTGTGTGTGTGTGTGTTGTCGGTGTGTGTGTGTGTGTGTGTTGTCGGTGTGTGTGTGTGTGTGTGTGTGTGTGTTGTCGGTGTGTGAGTGTGTGTGTTGTCGGTGTGTGTGTGTGTGTGTTGTCGGTGTGTGTGTGTGTGTGTTGTCGGTGTGTGTGTGTGTGTTGTCGGTGTGTGTGTGTGTGTGTGTGTGTTGTCGGTGTGTGTGTGTGTGTGTGTGTGTGTTGTCGGTGTGTGTGTGTTATCGGTGTGTGTGTGTGTGTGTGTTGTCGGTGTGTGTGTGTGTGTGTGTGTGTGTTGTCGGTGTGTGAGTGTGTGTGTTGTCGGTGTGTGTGTGTGTGTGTGTTGTCGGTGTGTGTGTGTTGTCGGTGTGTGTGTGTGTGTGTTGTGGGTGTGTTGTCGGTGTGTGTGTGTGTGTGTGTTGTCGGTGTGTGCGTGTGTGTTTTGTCGGTGTGTGTGTGTGTGTTGTGTGTGTGTGTTGTCGGTGTGTGTGTGTGTTGTTGGTGTGTGTGTGTGTGTGTGTGTGTGTGTTGTCGGTGTGTGTGTGTGTGTGTGTGTTGTCGGTGTGTGTGTGTGTTGTCGGTGTGTGTGTGTGTTGTCGGTGTGTGTGTGTGTGTTGTCGGTGTGTGTGTGTGTGTTGTCGGTGTGTGTGTGTGTGTGTGTGTGTGTGTGTTGTCGGTGTGTGTGTGTGTGTTGTCGGTGTGTGTGTGTGTATGTGTTGTCGGTGTGTGTGTGTGTGTGTTGTCGGTGTGTGTGTGTGTGTGTTGTCGGTGTGTGTGTGTGTGTGTGTTGTCGGTATGTGTGTGTGTGTTGCTGGTGTTTGTGTGTGTGTGTGTTGTCGGTGTGTGTGTGTTGTCGGTGTGTGTGTGTGTGTTGTCGGTGTGTGTGTGTGTTGTCGGTGTGTGTGTGTGTGTTGTCGGTGTGTGTGTGTGTGTGTGTGTGTGTGTTGTCGGTGAGTGTGTGTGTGTTGTCGGTGTGTGTGTGTGTGTGGTGTTGGTGTGTGTGTGTGTGTTGTCGGTGTGTTTGTGTGTGTGTGTTGTCGCTGTGTGTGTGTGTTGTCGGTGTGTGTGTGTGTGTTGTCGGTGTGTGTGTGTGTGTGTGTGTGTGTGTGTGTGTGTGTGTGTTGTCGGTGTGTGTGTGTGTGTTGTCGGTGTGTGTGTGTGTATGTGTTGTCGGTGTGTGTGTGTGTGTGTGTGTTGTCGGTGTGTGTGTGTGTGTGTTGTCGGTGTGTGTGTGTGTGTGTGTTGTCGGTATGTGTGTGTGTGTTGCTGGTGTTTGTGTGTGTGTGTGTTGTCGGTGTGTGTGTGTTGTCGGTGTGTGTGTGTGTGTGTGTGTGTGTGTGTGTGTTGTCGGTGTGTTGTCGGTGTGTGTGTGTGTGTGTTGTCGGTGTGTGTGTGTGTGTGTTGTCGGTGTGTGTGTGTGTGTGTTGTCGGTGTGTGTGTGTGTGTGTGTGTGTGTGTGTTGTCGGTGTGTGAGTGTGTGTGTTGTCGGTGTGTGTGTGTGTGTGTGTGTTGTCGGTGTGTGTGTGTGTGTGTTGTCGGTGTGTGTGTGTGTGTTGTCGGTGTGTGTGTGTGTGTTGTCGGTGTGTGTGTGTGTGTGTGTGTTGTCGGTGTGTGTGTGTGTGTGTGTGTGTTGTCGGTGTGTGTGTGTTATCGGTGTGTGTGTGTGTGTGTGTTGTCGGTGTGTGTGTGTGTGTGTGTGTGTGTTGTCGGTGTGTGAGTGTGTGTGTTGTCGGTGTGTGTGTGTGTGTGTGTTGTCGGTGTGTGTGTGTTGTCGGTGTGTGTGTGTGTGTGTTGTGGGTGTGTTGTCGGTGTGTGTGTGTGTGTGTGTTGTCGGTGTGTGCGTGTGTGTTTTGTCGGTGTGTGTGTGTGTGTTGTGTGTGTGTGTTGTCGGTGTGTGTGTGTGTTGTTGGTGTGTGTGTGTGTGTGTGTGTGTGTGTTGTCGGTGTGTGTGTGTGTGTGTGTGTTGTCGGTGTGTGTGTGTGTTGTCGGTGTGTGTGTGTGTTGTCGGTGTGTGTGTGTGTGTTGTCGGTGTGTGTGTGTGTGTGTGTGTGTGTGTGTGTGTGTGTGTTGTCGGTGTGTGTGTGTGTGTTGTCGGTGTGTGTGTGTGTATGTGTTGTCGGTGTGTGTGTGTGTGTGTTGTCGGTGTGTGTGTGTGTGTGTTGTCGGTGTGTGTGTGTGTGTGTGTGTGTGTTGTCGGTGTGTGAGTGTGTGTGTTGTCGGTGTGTGTGTGTGTGTGTGTTGTCGGTGTGTGTGTGTTGTCGGTGTGTGTGTGTGTGTGTTGTGGGTGTGTTGTCGGTGTGTGTGTGTGTGTGTGTTGTCGGTGTGTGCGTGTGTGTTTTGTCGGTGTGTGTGTGTGTGTTGTGTGTGTGTGTTGTCGGTGTGTGTGTGTGTTGTTGGTGTGTGTGTGTGTGTGTGTGTGTGTGTTGTCGGTGTGTGTGTGTGTGTGTGTGTTGTCGGTGTGTGTGTGTGTTGTCGGTGTGTGTGTGTGTTGTCGGTGTGTGTGTGTGTGTTGTCGGTGTGTGTGTGTGTGTGTGTGTGTGTGTTGTCGGTGAGTGTGTGTGTGTTGTCGGTGTGTGTGTGTGTGTGGTGTTGGTGTGTGTGTGTGTGTTGTCGGTGTGTTTGTGTGTGTGTGTTGTCGCTGTGTGTGTGTGTTGTCGGTGTGTGTGTGTGTGTTGTCGGTGTGTGTGTGTGTGTGTGTGTGTGTGTGTGTGTTGTCGGTGTGTGTGTGTGTGTTGTCGGTGTGTGTGTGTGTATGTGTTGTCGGTGTGTGTGTGTGTGTGTTGTCGGTGTGTGTGTGTGTGTGTTGTCGGTGTGTGTGTGTGTGTGTGTTGTCGGTATGTGTGTGTGTGTTGCTGGTGTTTGTGTGTGTGTGTGTTGTCGGTGTGTGTGTGTTGTCGGTGTGTGTGTGTGTGTTGTCGGTGTGTGTGTGTGTTGTCGGTGTGTGTGTGTGTGTTGTCGGTGTGTGTGTGTGTGTGTGTGTGTGTGTTGTCGGTGAGTGTGTGTGTGTTGTCGGTGTGTGTGTGTGTGTGGTGTTGGTGTGTGTGTGTGTGTTGTCGGTGTGTTTGTGTGTGTGTGTTGTCGCTGTGTGTGTGTGTTGTCGGTGTGTGTGTGTGTGTTGTCGGTGTGTGTGTGTGTGTGTGTGTGTGTGTGTGTGTTGTCGGTGTGTGTGTGTGTGTTGTCGGTGTGTGTGTGTGTATGTGTTGTCGGTGTGTGTGTGTGTGTGTTGTCGGTGTGTGTGTGTGTGTGTTGTCGGTGTGTGTGTGTGTGTGTGTTGTCGGTATGTGTGTGTGTGTTGCTGGTGTTTGTGTGTGTGTGTGTTGTCGGTGTGTGTGTGTTGTCGGTGTGTGTGTGTGTGTGTGTGTGTGTGTGTGTGTGTCGGTGTGTTGTCGGTGTGTGTGTGTGTGTGTTGTCGGTGTGTGTGTGTGTGTGTTGTCGGTGTGTGTGTGTGTGTGTTGTCGGTGTGTGTGTGTGTTGTCGGTGTGTGTGTGTGTGTTGTCGGTGTGTGTGTGTGTGTGTTGTCGGTGTGTGTGTGTTGTGTGTGTGTGTGTTGTCGGTGTGTTTGTGTGTGTGTGTGGTCGGTGTGTGTGTGTGTGTGTTGTCGGTGTGTGTGTGTTGTGTGTGTGTGTGTTGTCGGTGTGTGTGTTTGTTGTCGGTGTGTGTGTGTGTGTGTGTGTTGTCGGTGTGTGTGTGTGTGTGTGTGTTGTCGGTGTGTGTGTGTGTGTGTTTGTGTTGTCGGTGTGTGTGTGTGTGTGTGTTGTGTGTGTGTGTGTTGTCGGTGTGTGTGTGTGTTGTCGGTGTGTGTGTGTGTGTGTGTTGTCGGTGTGTGTGTGTGTGTGTTGTCGGTGTGTGTGTGTGTTGTCGGTGTGTGTGTGTGTGTGTGTGTGTGTTGTCGGTGTGTGTGTGTGTGTGTTGTCGGTGTGTGTGTGTGTGTTGTCGGTGTGTGTGTGTGTGTTGTCGGTGTGTGTGTGTGTGTGTGTGTTGTCGGTGTGTGTGTGGGTGTGTGTGTGTTGTGTGTGTGTGTTGTCGGTGTGTATGTGTGTGTGTTGTCAGTGTGTGTGTGTGTGTGTGTTGTCGGTGTGTGTGTGTTTATGTGTTGTCGGTGTGTGTGTGTGTGTGTTGTCGGTGTGTGTGTGTGTTGTCGGTGTGTATGTGTGTTGTCGGTGTGTGTGTGTGTGTTGTCGGTGTGTGTGTGTGTGTTGTCGGTGTGTGTGTGTGTGTGTGTGTTGTCGGTGTGTGTGTGGGTGTGTGTGTGTTGTGTGTGTGTGTTGTCGGTGTGTGTGTGTGTGTGTTGTCGGTGTGTGTGTGTGTGTTGTCGGTGTGTGTGTGTGTGTGTGTGTTGTCGGTGTGTGTGTGTGTGTGTTGTCGGTGTGTGTGTGTTATCGGTGTGTGTGTGTGTGTGTTGTCGGTGTGTGTGTGTGTTGTCGGTGTGTGTGTGTGTGTGTGTTGTCGGTGTGTGTGTGTTGTCGGTGTGTGTGTGTGTGTGTTGTGGGTGTGTTGTCGGTGTGTGTGTGTGTGTGTGTTGTCGGTGTGTGCGTGTGTGTTTTGTCGGTGTGTGTGTGTGTGTTGTGTGTGTGTGTGTTGTCGGTGTGTGTGTGTGTTGTTGGTGGTGTGTGTGTGTGTGTGTGTTGTCGGTGTGTGTGTGTGTGTGTGTGTGTGTGTTGTCGGTGTGTGTGTGTGTGTTGTCGGTGTGTGTGTGTGTGTTGTCGGTATGTGTGTGTGTGTGTGTGTGTGTGTTGTCGGTGAGTGTGTGTGTGTTGTCGGTGTGTGTGTGTGTGTGTTGTTGGTGTGTGTGTGTGTGTTGTCGGTGTGTTTGTGTGTGTGTGTGTGTGTGTGTGTGTTGTCGGTGTGTGTGTGTGTGTTGTCGGTGTGTGTGTGTGTATGTGTTGTCGGTGTGTGTGTGTGTGTGTTGTCGGTGTGTGTGTGTGTGTGTTGTCGGTGTGTGTGTGTGTGTGTTGTCGGTATGTGTGTGTGTGTTGCTGGTGTTTGTGTGTGTGTGTGTTGTCGGTGTGTGTGTGTTGTCGGTGTGTGTGTGTGTGTGTGTGTGTGTGTGTGTTGTCGGTGTGTGTGTGTGTGTTGTCGGTGTGTGTGTGTGTGTGTTGTCGGTGTGTGTGTGTGTGTGTGTTGTCGGTGTGTGTGTGTGTGTTGTCGGTGTGTTTGTGTGTGTGTGTGGTCGGTGTGTGTGTGTGTGTGTGTTGTCGGTGTGTGTGTGTTGTGTGTGTGTGTGTTGTCGGTGTGTGTGTTTGTTGTCGGTGTGTGTGTGTGTGTGTGTGTTGTCGGTGTGTGTGTGTGTGTGTGTGTTGTCGGTGTGTGTGTGTGTGTGTGTTTGTGTTGTCGGTGTGTGTGTGTGTGTGTTGTGTGTGTGTGTGTTGTCGGTGTGTGTGTGTGTTGTCGTGTGTGTGTGTGTGTGTGTGTTGTCGGTGTGTGTGTGTGTGTGTTGTCGGTGTGTGTGTGTGTTGTCGGTGTGTGTGTGTGTGTGTGTGTGTGTTGTCGGTGTGTGTGTGTGTGTGTTGTCGGTGTGTGTGTGTGTGTTGTCGGTGTGTGTGTGTTGTCGGTGTGTATGTGTGTGTGTTGTCAGTGTGTGTGTGTGTGTGTTGTCGGTGTGTGTGTGTGTGTTGTCGGTGTGTGTGTGTGTGTTGTCGGTGTGTGTGTGTGTGTGTTGTCGGTGTGTGTGTGTGTTGTCGGTGTGTGTGTGTTGTCGGTGTGTGTGTGTGTTGTCGGTGTGTGTGTGTGTGTGTGTGTTGTCGGTGTGTGTGTGTGTGTGTGTTGTCGGTGTGTGTGTGTTGTCGGTGTGTGTGTGTGTTGTCGGTGTGTTGTCGGTGTGTGTGTGTGTGTTGTCGGTGTGTGTGTGTGTGTTGTTGGTGTGTGTGTGTGTGTGTTGTCGGTGTGTGTGTGTGTGTTGTGTGTGTGTGTGTTGTCGGTGTGTGTGTGTGTTGTCGGTGTGTGTGTGTTGTCGGTGTGTGTGTGTGTTGTCGGTGTGTTGTCGGTGTGTGTGTGTGTGTTGTCGGTGTGTGTGTGTGTGTTGTTGGTGTGTGTGTGTGTGTGTTGTCGGTGTGTGTGTGTGTGTTGTGTGTGTGTGTGTTGTCGGTGTGTGTGTGTGTTGTCGGTGTGTGTGTGTGTGTGTTGTCGGTGTGTGTGTGTGTGTGTTGTCGGTGTGTGTGTGTGTGTGTGTTGTCGGTGTGTGTGTGTGTGTTGTCGGTGTGTGTGTGTGTGTGTTGTCGGTGTGTGTGTGTGTGTTGTCGGTGTGTGTGTGTGTGTTGTCGGTGTGTGTGTGTGTGTGTTGTCGGTGTGTGTGTGTGTGTGTGTGTGTCGGTGTGTGTGTGTGTGTGTGTTGTCGGTGTGTGTGTGTGTGTGTGTTGTCGGTGTGTGTGTGTTGTCGGTGTGTGTATGTGTTGTCGGTGTGTTGTCGGTGTGTGTGTGTGTGTTGTCGGTGTGTGTGTGTGTGTTGTTGGTGTGTGTGTGTGTGTGTTGTCGGTGTGTGTGTGTGTGTTGTCGGTGTGTGTGTGTGTGTGTTGTCGGTGTGTGTGTGTGTGTGTGTGTTGTCGGTGTGTGTGTGTGTGTGTGTTGTCGGTGTGTGTGTGTGTGTGTGTTGTCGGTGTGTGTGTGTTGTCGGTGTGTGTATGTGTTGTCGGTGTGTTGTCGGTGTGTGTGTGTGTGTTGTCGGTGTGTGTGTGTGTGTTGTTGGTGTGTGTGTGTGTGTGTTGTCGGTGTGTGTGTGTGTGTTGTGTGTGTGTGTGTTGTCGGTGTGTGTGTGTGTTGTCGGTGTGTGTGTGTGTGTGTTGTCGGTGTGTGTGTGTGTGTGTTGTCGGTGTGTGTGTGTGTGTTGTGTGTGTGTGTGTTGTCGGTGTGTGTGTGTGTGTGTTGTCGGTGTGTGTGTGTGTGTGTGTGTTGTCGGTGTGTGTGTGTTGTCGGTGTGTGTGTGTGTTGTCAGTGTGTGTGTGTGTGTGTGTTGTCGGTGTGTGTATGTGTGTGTGTTGTCGGTGTGTGTGTGTGTTGTCGGTGTTGTGTGTGTGTGTGTTGTCGGTGTGTGTGTGTGTTGTCGGTGTGTGTGTGTGTGTGTGTGTGTGTTGTCGGTGTGTGTGTGTTGTCGGTGTGTGTGTGTGTGTGTTGTCGGTGTGTGTGTGTGTGTGTTGTCGGTGTGTGCGTGTGTGTTTTGTCGGTGTGTGTGTGTGTGTGTTGTCGGTGTGTGTGTGTGTGTTGTGTGTGTGTGTGTTGTCGGTGTGTGTGTGTGAGTGTGTGTGTTGTCGGTGTGTGTGTGTGTGTGTGTTGTCGGTGTGTGTGTGTGTGTGTTGTCGGTGTGTGCGTGTGTGTTTTGTCGGTGTGTGTGTGTGTGTGTTGTCGGTGTGTGTGTGTGTGTTGTGTGTGTGTGTGTTGTCGGTGTGTGTGTGTGTGTGTGTGTGTTGTGTGTGTGTGTGTTGTCGGTGTGTGTGTGTGTTGTCGGTGTGTGTGTGTGTGTGTGTTGTCGGTGTGTGTGTGGGTGTGTGTGTGTTGTGTGTGTGTGTGTTGTCGGTGTGTGTGTGTGTGTGTTGTCGGTGTGTGTGTGTGTGTTGTCGGTGTGTGTTTGTGTGTGTTGTCGGTGTGTGTGTGTGTGTGTGTGTGTTGTCGGTGTGTGTGTGTTATCGGTGTGTGTGTGTGTGTGTGTTGTCGGTGTGTGTGTGTGTGTGTGTGTGTGTTGTCGGTGTGTGTGTGTGTGTGTTGTCGGTGTGTGTGTGTGTGTGTGTTGTCGGTGTGTGTGTGTTGTCGGTGTGTGTGTGTGTGTGTTGTGGGTGTGTTGTCGGTGTGTGTGTGTGTGTGTGTGTTGTCGGTGTGTGTGTGTGTTGTCGGTGTGTGTGTGTGTGTGTGTGTGTGTTGTCGGTGTGTGTGTGTGTGTTGTCGGTGTGTGTGTGTGTGTGTTGTCGTGTGTGTGTGTGTGTTGTCGGTGTGTGTTGTCGGTGTGTGTGTGTGTGTGTGTTGTCGGTGTGTGTGTGTGTGTTGTCGGTGTGTGTGTGTGTGTGTGTTGTTGGTGTGTGTGTGTGTGTTGTCGGTGTGTTTGTGTGTGTGTGTTGTCGCTGTGTGTGTGTGTTGTCGGTGTGTGTGTGTTGTCAGTGTGTGTGTGTGTGTGTGTTGTCGGTGTGTGTGTGTGTGTTGCTGGTGTTTGTGTGTGTGTGTGTTGTCGGTGTGTGTGTGTGTGTGTGTGTGTGTGTTGTCGGTGTGTGCGTGTGTGTTTTGTCGGTGTGTGTGTGTGTGTTGTGTGTGTGTGTGTTGTCGGTGTGTGTGTGTGTTGTCGGTGTGTGTGTGTGTTGTCGGTGTGTGTGTGTGTGTGTGTGTGTGTGTGTGTGTGTTGTCGGTGTGTGTGTGTGTGTTGTCGGTGTGTGTGTGTGTGTTGTCGGTGTGTGTGTGTGTGTGTGTTGTCGGTGTGTATGTGTGTGTGTTGTCAGTGTGTGTGTGTGTGTGTTGTCGGTGTGTGTGTGTTTATGTGTTGTCGGTGTGTGTGTGTGTGTGTTGTCGGTGTGTGTGTGTGTTGTCGGTGTGTGTGTGTGTGTGTTGTCGGTTTGTGTGTGTGTGTGTGTGTTGTCGGTGTGTGTGTGTGTTGTCGGTGTGTGTGTGTGTGTTGTCGGTGTGTGTGTGTGTTGTCGGTGTGTGTGTATGTGTGAGTGTTGTGGGTGTGTTGTCGGTGTGTGTGTGTGTGTGTTGTCGGTGTGTGCGTGTGTGTTTTGTCGGTGTGTGTGTGTGTGTGTTGTCGGTGTGTGTGTGTGTGTTGTGTGTGTGTGTTGTCGGTGTGTGTGTGTGAGTGTGTGTGTTGTCGGTGTGTGTGTGTGTGTGTGTTGTCGGTGTGTGTGTGTGTGTGTGTTGTCGGTGTGTGTGTGTGTGTGTGTTGTCGGTGTGTGTGTGTGTGTGTGTTGTCGGTGTGTGTGTGTGTGTTGTCGGTGTGTGTGTGTGTGTGTGTGTGTGTGTGTGTGTTGTCGGTGTGTGTGTGTGAGTGTGTGTGTTGTCGGTGTGTGTGTGTGTGTGTGTTGTCGGTGTGTGTGTGTGTGTGTGTTGTCGGTGTGTGTGTGTGTGTGCGTTGTCGGTGTGTGTGTGTGTGTTGTCGGTGTGTGTGTGTGTGTGTGTTGTCGGTGTGTATGTGTGTGTGTTGTCAGTGTGTGTGTGTGTGTGTGTTGTCGGTGTGTGTGTGTTTATGTGTTGTCGGTGTGTGTGTGTGTGTGTTGTCGGTGTGTGTGTGTGTGTTGTCGGTGTGTATGTGTGTTGTCGGTGTGTGTGTGTGTGTTGTCGGTGTGTGTGTGTGTGTTGTCGGTGTGTGTGTGTGTGTGTTGTCGGTGTGTGTGTGTGTGTGTGTTGTCGGTGTGTGTGTGTGTGTGTGTGTGTGTGTTGTCGGTGTGTGAGTGTGTGTGTTGTCGGTGTGTGTGTGTGTGTGTTGTCGGTGTGTGTGTGTGTGTGTTGTCGGTGTGTGTGTGTGTGTTGTCGGTGTGTGTGTGTGTGTGTGTGTGTTGTCGGTGTGTGTGTGTGTGTGTGTGTGTGTTGTCGGTGTGTGTGTGTTATCGGTGTGTGTGTGTGTGTGTGTTGTCGGTGTGTGTGTGTGTGTGTGTGTGTGTTGTCGGTGTGTGAGTGTGTGTGTTGTCGGTGTGTGTGTGTGTGTGTGTTGTCGGTGTGTGTGTGTTGTCGGTGTGTGTGTGTGTGTGTTGTGGGTGTGTTGTCGGTGTGTGTGTGTGTGTGTGTTGTCGGTGTGTGCGTGTGTGTTTTGTCGGTGTGTGTGTGTGTGTTGTGTGTGTGTGTTGTCGGTGTGTGTGTGTGTTGTTGGTGTGTGTGTGTGTGTGTGTGTGTGTGTTGTCGGTGTGTGTGTGTGTGTGTGTGTTGTCGGTGTGTGTGTGTGTTGTCGGTGTGTGTGTGTGTTGTCGGTGTGTGTGTGTGTGTTGTCGGTGTGTGTGTGTGTGTTGTCGGTGTGTGTGTGTGTGTGTGTGTGTGTGTGTGTTGTCGGTGTGTGTGTGTGTGTTGTCGGTGTGTGTGTGTGTATGTGTTGTCGGTGTGTGTGTGTGTGTGTTGTCGGTGTGTGTGTGTGTGTGTTGTCGGTGTGTGTGTGTGTGTGTGTTGTCGGTATGTGTGTGTGTGTTGCTGGTGTTTGTGTGTGTGTGTGTTGTCGGTGTGTGTGTGTTGTCGGTGTGTGTGTGTGTGTTGTCGGTGTGTGTGTGTGTTGTCGGTGTGTGTGTGTGTGTTGTCGGTGTGTGTGTGTGTGTGTGTGTGTGTGTGTGTCGGTGAGTGTGTGTGTGTTGTCGGTGTGTGTGTGTGTGTGGTGTTGGTGTGTGTGTGTGTGTTGTCGGTGTGTTTGTGTGTGTGTGTTGTCGCTGTGTGTGTGTGTTGTCGGTGTGTGTGTGTGTGTTGTCGGTGTGTGTGTGTGTGTGTGTGTGTGTGTGTGTGTGTGTGTTGTCGGTGTGTGTGTGTGTGTTGTCGGTGTGTGTGTGTGTATGTGTTGTCGGTGTGTGTGTGTGTGTGTTGTCGGTGTGTGTGTGTGTGTGTTGTCGGTGTGTGTGTGTGTGTGTGTTGTCGGTATGTGTGTGTGTGTTGCTGGTGTTTGTGTGTGTGTGTGTTGTCGGTGTGTGTGTGTTGTCGGTGTGTGTGTGTGTGTGTGTGTGTGTGTGTGTGTTGTCGGTGTGTTGTCGGTGTGTGTGTGTGTGTGTTGTCGGTGTGTGTGTGTGTGTGTTGTCGGTGTGTGTGTGTGTGTGTTGTCGGTGTGTGTGTGTGTGTGTGTGTGTGTGTGTTGTCGGTGTGTGAGTGTGTGTGTTGTCGGTGTGTGTGTGTGTGTGTGTGTTGTCGGTGTGTGTGTGTGTGTGTTGTCGGTGTGTGTGTGTGTGTTGTCGGTGTGTGTGTGTGTGTTGTCGGTGTGTGTGTGTGTGTGTGTGTTGTCGGTGTGTGTGTGTGTGTGTGTGTGTTGTCGGTGTGTGTGTGTTATCGGTGTGTGTGTGTGTGTGTGTTGTCGGTGTGTGTGTGTGTGTGTGTGTGTGTTGTCGGTGTGTGAGTGTGTGTGTTGTCGGTGTGTGTGTGTGTGTGTGTTGTCGGTGTGTGTGTGTTGTCGGTGTGTGTGTGTGTGTGTTGTGGGTGTGTTGTCGGTGTGTGTGTGTGTGTGTGTTGTCGGTGTGTGCGTGTGTGTTTTGTCGGTGTGTGTGTGTGTGTTGTGTGTGTGTGTTGTCGGTGTGTGTGTGTGTTGTTGGTGTGTGTGTGTGTGTGTGTGTGTGTGTTGTCGGTGTGTGTGTGTGTGTGTGTGTTGTCGGTGTGTGTGTGTGTTGTCGGTGTGTGTGTGTGTTGTCGGTGTGTGTGTGTGTGTTGTCGGTGTGTGTGTGTGTGTGTGTGTGTGTGTGTGTGTGTGTGTTGTCGGTGTGTGTGTGTGTGTTGTCGGTGTGTGTGTGTGTATGTGTTGTCGGTGTGTGTGTGTGTGTGTTGTCGGTGTGTGTGTGTGTGTGTTGTCGGTGTGTGTGTGTGTGTGTGTGTGTGTTGTCGGTGTGTGAGTGTGTGTGTTGTCGGTGTGTGTGTGTGTGTGTGTTGTCGGTGTGTGTGTGTTGTCGGTGTGTGTGTGTGTGTGTTGTGGGTGTGTTGTCGGTGTGTGTGTGTGTGTGTGTTGTCGGTGTGTGCGTGTGTGTTTTGTCGGTGTGTGTGTGTGTGTTGTGTGTGTGTGTTGTCGGTGTGTGTGTGTGTTGTTGGTGTGTGTGTGTGTGTGTGTGTGTGTGTTGTCGGTGTGTGTGTGTGTGTGTGTGTTGTCGGTGTGTGTGTGTGTTGTCGGTGGTGTGTGTGTGTGTTGTCGGTGTGTGTGTGTGTGTGTGTGTGTGTGTGTGTTGTCGGTGAGTGTGTGTGTGTTGTCGGTGTGTGTGTGTGTGTGGTGTTGGTGTGTGTGTGTGTGTTGTCGGTGTGTTTGTGTGTGTGTGTTGTCGCTGTGTGTGTGTGTTGTCGGTGTGTGTGTGTGTGTTGTCGGTGTGTGTGTGTGTGTGTGTGTGTGTGTGTGTGTTGTCGGTGTGTGTGTGTGTGTTGTCGGTGTGTGTGTGTGTATGTGTTGTCGGTGTGTGTGTGTGTGTGTTGTCGGTGTGTGTGTGTGTGTGTTGTCGGTGTGTGTGTGTGTGTGTGTTGTCGGTATGTGTGTGTGTGTTGCTGGTGTTTGTGTGTGTGTGTGTTGTCGGTGTGTGTGTGTTGTCGGTGTGTGTGTGTGTGTTGTCGGTGTGTGTGTGTGTTGTCGGTGTGTGTGTGTGTGTTGTCGGTGTGTGTGTGTGTGTGTGTGTGTTGTCGGTGTGTGTGTGTTATCGGTGTGTGTGTGTGTGTGTGTTGTCGGTGTGTGTGTGTGTGTGTGTGTGTGTTGTCGGTGTGTGAGTGTGTGTGTTGTCGGTGTGTGTGTGTGTGTGTGTTGTCGGTGTGTGTGTGTTGTCGGTGTGTGTGTGTGTGTGTTGTGGGTGTGTTGTCGGTGTGTGTGTGTGTGTGTGTTGTCGGTGTGTGCGTGTGTGTTTTGTCGGTGTGTGTGTGTGTGTTGTGTGTGTGTGTTGTCGGTGTGTGTGTGTGTTGTTGGTGTGTGTGTGTGTGTGTGTGTGTGTGTTGTCGGTGTGTGTGTGTGTGTGTGTGTTGTCGGTGTGTGTGTGTGTTGTCGGTGTGTGTGTGTGTTGTCGGTGTGTGTGTGTGTGTTGTCGGTGTGTGTGTGTGTGTGTGTGTGTGTGTGTGTGTGTGTGTTGTCGGTGTGTGTGTGTGTGTTGTCGGTGTGTGTGTGTGTATGTGTTGTCGGTGTGTGTGTGTGTGTGTTGTCGGTGTGTGTGTGTGTGTGTTGTCGGTGTGTGTGTGTGTGTGTGTGTGTGTTGTCGGTGTGTGAGTGTGTGTGTTGTCGGTGTGTGTGTGTGTGTGTGTTGTCGGTGTGTGTGTGTTGTCGGTGTGTGTGTGTGTGTGTTGTGGGTGTGTTGTCGGTGTGTGTGTGTGTGTGTGTTGTCGGTGTGTGCGTGTGTGTTTTGTCGGTGTGTGTGTGTGTGTTGTGTGTGTGTGTTGTCGGTGTGTGTGTGTGTTGTTGGTGTGTGTGTGTGTGTGTGTGTGTGTGTTGTCGGTGTGTGTGTGTGTGTGTGTGTTGTCGGTGTGTGTGTGTGTTGTCGGTGTGTGTGTGTGTTGTCGGTGTGTGTGTGTGTGTTGTCGGTGTGTGTGTGTGTGTGTGTGTGTGTGTTGTCGGTGAGTGTGTGTGTGTTGTCGGTGTGTGTGTGTGTGTGGTGTTGGTGTGTGTGTGTGTGTTGTCGGTGTGTTTGTGTGTGTGTGTTGTCGCTGTGTGTGTGTGTTGTCGGTGTGTGTGTGTGTGTTGTCGGTGTGTGTGTGTGTGTTGTGTGTGGTGTGTGTGTGTTGTCGGTGTGTGTGTGTGTGTTGTCGGTGTGTGTGTGTGTGTGTGTTGTCGGTGTGTGTGTGTGTGTGTTGTCGGTGTGTGTGTGTGTGTGTTGTCGGTGTGTGTGTGTGTGTGTGTTGTCGGTATGTGTGTGTGTGTTGCTGGTGTTTGTGTGTGTGTGTGTTGTCGGTGTGTGTGTGTTGTCGGTGTGTGTGTGTGTGTTGTCGGTGTGTGTGTGTGTTGTCGGTGTGTGTGTGTGTGTTGTCGGTGTGTGTGTGTGTGTGTGTGTGTGTGTTGTCGGTGAGTGTGTGTGTGTTGTCGGTGTGTGTGTGTGTATGTGTTGTCGGTGTGTGTGTGTGTGTGTTGTCGGTGTGTGTGTGTGTGTGTTGTCGGTGTGTGTGTGTGTGTGTGTTGTCGGTATGTGTGTGTGTGTTGCTGGTGTTTGTGTGTGTGTGTGTTGTCGGTGTGTGTGTGTTGTCGGTGTGTGTGTGTGTGTTGTCGGTGTGTGTGTGTGTGTTGTGGTGTGTGTGTCGTGTGTGTGTTGTGGGTGTGTGTGTGTGTGTGTTGTCGGTGTGTGTGTGTGTGTGTTGTCGGGTGTGTGTGTGTGTGTGTCGTGTTGTCGGTGTGTGTGTGTGTGTGTGCTGGTGTTGTGTGTGTGTGTGTGTTGTCGGTGTGTGTGTGTTGTCGGGTGTGTGTGTGTGTGTTGTCGGTGTGTGTGTGTGTTGTCGGTGTGTGTGTGTGTGTTGTCGGTGTGTGTGTGTGTGTGTGTGTGTGTGTTGTCGGTGAGTGTGTGTGTGTTGTCGGTGTGTGTGTGTGTGTGGTGTTGGTGTGTGTGTGTGTGTTGTCGGTGTGTTTGTGTGTGTGTGTTGTCGCTGTGTGTGTGTGTTGTCGGTGTGTGTGTGTGTGTTGTCGGTGTGTGTGTGTGTGTGTGTGTGTGTGTGTGTGTTGTCGGTGTGTGTGTGTGTGTTGTCGGTGTGTGTGTGTGTATGTGTTGTCGGTGTGTGTGTGTGTGTGTTGTCGGTGTGTGTGTGTGTGTGTTGTCGGTGTGTGTGTGTGTGTGTGTGTTGTCGGTATGTGTGTGTGTGTTGCTGGTGTTTGTGTGTGTGTGTGTTGTCGGTGTGTGTGTGTTGTCGGTGTGTGTGTGTGTGTGTGTGTGTGTGTGTGTGTTGTCGGTGTGTTGTCGGTGTGTGTGTGTGTGTGTTGTCGGTGTGTGTGTGTGTGTGTTGTCGGTGTGTGTGTGTGTGTGTTGTCGGTGTGTGTGTGTGTTGTCGGTGTGTGTGTGTGTGTTGTCGGTGTGTGTGTGTGTGTGTTGTCGGTGTGTGTGTGTTGTGTGTGTGTGTGTTGTCGGTGTGTTTGTGTGTGTGTGTGGTCGGTGTGTGTGTGTGTGTGTTGTCGGTGTGTGTGTGTTGTGTGTGTGTGTGTTGTCGGTGTGTGTGTTTGTTGTCGGTGTGTGTGTGTGTGTGTGTGTTGTCGGTGTGTGTGTGTGTGTGTGTGTTGTCGGTGTGTGTGTGTGTGTGTTTGTGTTGTCGGTGTGTGTGTGTGTGTGTGTTGTGTGTGTGTGTGTTGTCGGTGTGTGTGTGTGTTGTCGGTGTGTGTGTGTGTGTGTGTTGTCGGTGTGTGTGTGTGTGTGTTGTCGGTGTGTGTGTGTGTTGTCGGTGTGTGTGTGTGTGTGTGTGTGTGTTGTCGGTGTGTGTGTGTGTGTGTTGTCGGTGTGTGTGTGTGTGTTGTCGGTGTGTGTGTGTGTGTTGTCGGTGTGTGTGTGTGTGTGTGTGTTGTCGGTGTGTGTGTGGGTGTGTGTGTGTTGTGTGTGTGTGTTGTCGGTGTGTATGTGTGTGTGTTGTCAGTGTGTGTGTGTGTGTGTGTTGTCGGTGTGTGTGTGTTTATGTGTTGTCGGTGTGTGTGTGTGTGTGTTGTCGGTGTGTGTGTGTGTTGTCGGTGTGTATGTGTGTTGTCGGTGTGTGTGTGTGTGTTGTCGGTGTGTGTGTGTGTGTTGTCGGTGTGTGTGTGTGTGTGTGTGTTGTCGGTGTGTGTGTGGGTGTGTGTGTGTTGTGTGTGTGTGTTGTCGGTGTGTGTGTGTGTGTGTTGTCGGTGTGTGTGTGTGTGTTGTCGGTGTGTGTGTGTGTGTGTGTGTTGTCGGTGTGTGTGTGTGTGTGTTGTCGGTGTGTGTGTGTTATCGGTGTGTGTGTGTGTGTGTTGTCGGTGTGTGTGTGTGTTGTCGGTGTGTGTGTGTGTGTGTGTTGTCGGTGTGTGTGTGTTGTCGGTGTGTGTGTGTGTGTGTTGTGGGTGTGTTGTCGGTGTGTGTGTGTGTGTGTGTTGTCGGTGTGTGCGTGTGTGTTTTGTCGGTGTGTGTGTGTGTGTTGTGTGTGTGTGTGTTGTCGGTGTGTGTGTGTGTTGTTGGTGTGTGTGTGTGTGTGTGTGTGTGTGTTGTCGGTGTGTGTGTGTGTGTGTGTGTGTGTGTTGTCGGTGTGTGTGTGTGTGTTGTCGGTGTGTGTGTGTGTGTTGTCGGTATGTGTGTGTGTGTGTGTGTGTGTGTTGTCGGTGAGTGTGTGTGTGTTGTCGGTGTGTGTGTGTGTGTGTTGTTGGTGTGTGTGTGTGTGTTGTCGGTGTGTTTGTGTGTGTGTGTGTGTGTGTGTGTGTTGTCGGTGTGTGTGTGTGTGTTGTCGGTGTGTGTGTGTGTATGTGTTGTCGGTGTGTGTGTGTGTGTGTTGTCGGTGTGTGTGTGTGTGTGTTGTCGGTGTGTGTGTGTGTGTGTTGTCGGTATGTGTGTGTGTGTTGCTGGTGTTTGTGTGTGTGTGTGTTGTCGGTGTGTGTGTGTT
>NW_027675581.1:212500-214894 GCF_965601325.2 Salmo salar | reverse complement strand
GTTGTCGGTGTGTGTGTGTGTGTGTTGTCGGTGTGTGCGTGTGTGTGTGTGTGTGTGTGTGTTGTCGGTGTGTGTGTGTGTGTTGTCGGTGTGTGCGTGTGTGTTGTCGGTGTGTGTGTGTGTCGTCGGTGTGTGTGTGTGTTGTGTGTGTGTTGTCGGTGTGTGTGTGTGTGTGTCGTCGGTGTGTGCGTGTGTGTGTTGTCGGTGTGTGTGTGTGTGTGTTGTCGGTGTGTGTGTGTGTTGTGTGTGTGTGTGTTGTCGGTGTGTGTGTGTGTGTGTGTGTGTTGTCGGTGTGTGTGTGTGTGTGTGTGTTGTCGGTGTGTGTGTCGTGTGTGTTGTCGGTGTGTGTGTGTGTGTGTGTCGGTGTGTGTGTGTTGTCGGTGTGTGTGTGTGTTGTCGTGTGCGTGTGTGTGTTGTCGGTGTGTGTGTGTCGTGTGTGTGTGTGTGTCGTGTGTGTCGGTGTGTGTTGTCGGTGTGTGTGTGTTGTCGGTGTGTGTGTGTGTGTTGTCGGTGTGTGTGTGTGTGTTGTCGGTGTGTGTGTGTGTGTGTTGTCGGTGTGTGTGTGTGTGTTGTCGGTGTGTGTGTGTGTGTTGTCGGTGTGTGTGTGTGTGTGTGTTGTCGGTGTGTGTGTGTGTGTGTGTGTGTTGTCGGTGTGTGTGTGTGTGTGTGTGTCGGTGTGTGTGTGTGTGTGTTGTCGGTGTGTGGTGTGTGTGTGTGTGTTGTCGGTGTGTGTGTGTGTGTGTGTTGTCGGTGTGTGTGTGTGTTGTGTGGTGTGTGTGTGTGTGTGTGTTGTCGGTGTGTGTGTGTCGTGTGTGTGTGTTGTCGGTGTGTGTGTGTGTGTGTTGTCGGTGTGTGTGTGTGTGTGTTGTCGGTGTGTGTGTGTGTTGTCGGTGTGTGTGTGTGTGTGTGTCGGTGTGTGTGTGTGTGTGTTGTCGGTGTGTGTGTGTGTGTGTGTTGTCGTGTGTGTGTGTGTGTTGTCTGTGTGTGTTGTCGGTGTGTGTGTGTGTGTGTTGTCGGTGTGTGTGTGTGTGTGTTGTCGGTGTGTGTGTGTGTGTGTGTTGTCGGTGTGTGTGTGTGTGTGTTGTCGGTGTGTGTGTGTGTGTGTGTGTGTCGTGTGTGTGTGTGTGTTGTCGGTGTGTGTGTGTGTGTGTGTGGTGTGTGTGTGTGTGTGTGTGTCGGTGTGTGTGTGTGTGTGTTGTCGGTGTGTGTGTGTGTGTTGTCGGTGTGTGTGTGTGTGTTGTCGGTGTGTGTGTGTGTGTGTTGTCGGTGTGTGTGTGTGTGTGTTGTCGGTGTGTGTGTGTGTGTGTTGTCGGTGTGTGTGTGTGTGTTGTCGTGTGTGTGTGTGTGTTGTCGGTGTCGTGTGTGTGTGTGTGTTGTCGGTGTGTGTGTGTGTGTGTTGTCGGTGTGTGTGTGTGTGTGTGTCGGTGTGTGTGTGTGTGTTGTCGGTGTGTGTGTGTGTGTGTTGTCGGTGTGTGTTGTGTGTGTTGTCGTTGTGTGTGTGTGTGTGTGTGTTGTCGGTGTGTGTGTGTGTGTGTTGTCGGTGTGTGTGTGTGTGTGTGTTGTCGGTGTGTGTGTGTGTGTGTTGTCGTGTGTGTGTGTGTGTTGTCGGTGTGTGTGTGTGTGTGTTGTCGGTGTGTGTGTGTGTGTGTGTCGGTGTGTGTGTGTGTGTTGTCGTGTGTGTGTGTGTGTGTTGTCGGTGTGTGTGTGTGTGTGTTGTCGGTGTGTGTGTGTGTGTGTTGTCGGTGTGTGTGTGTGTGTTGTCGGTGTGTGTGTGTGTGTGTGGTGTGTGTGTGTGTGTGTGTGTTGTCGGTGTGTGTGTGTGTGTGTTGTCGGTGTGTGTGTGTGTGTTGTCGGTGTGTGTGTGTGTGTGTCGTGTGTGTGTGTGTGTGTGTTGTCGGTGTGTGTGTGTGTGTTGTCGGTGTGTGTGTGTGTGTTGTGTGTGTGTGTGTGTGTGTTGTCGGTGTGTGTGTGTGTGTGTGTGTGTGTGTGTGTGTGTGTCGGTGTGTGTGTGTGTGTTGTCGGTGTGTGTGTGTGTGTTGTCGGTGTGTGTGTGTTGTGTTGTCGGTGTGTGTGTGTGTGTGTGTGTGTGTGTGTGTGTGTGTTGTCGTGTGTGTGTGTGTGTGTTGTCGGTGTGTGTGTGTGTGTGTTGTCGGTGTGTGTGTGTGTGTGTGTCGGTGTGTGTGTGTGTGTGTTGTCGGTGTGTGTGTGTGTGTGTTGTCGGTGTGTGTGTGTGTGTGTCGTGTGTGTGTGTGTGTGTGTTGTCGTGTGTGTGTGTGTGTGTTGTCGGTGTGTGTGTGTGTGTTGTCGGTGTGTGTGTGTGTGTGTTGTCGGTGTGTGTGTGTGTGTTGTCGGTGTGTGTGTGTGTGTGTTGTCGGTGTGTGTGTGTGTGTGTGT
>NW_027675581.1:192500-207500 GCF_965601325.2 Salmo salar | reverse complement strand
TGTGTGTTGTCGGTGTGTGTGTGTGTGTTGTCGGTGTGTGTGTGTGTGTGTTGTCGGTGTGTGTGTGTGTGTTGTCGGTGTGTGTGTGTGTGTGTTGTCGGTGTGTGTGTGTGTGTGTTGTCGGTGTGTGTGTGTGTGTGTTGTCGGTGTGTGTGTGTGTGTGTGTCGGTGTGTGTGTGTGTGTGTTGTCGGTGTGTGTGTGTGTGTGTTGTCGGTGTGTGTGTGTGTGTGTTGTCGTGTGTGTGTGTGTGTGTGTGTTGTCGGTGTGTGTGTGTGTGTTGTCGGTGTGTGTGTGTGTGTGTTGTCGGTGTGTGTGTGTGTGTGTGTTGTCGTGTGTGTGTGTGTGTGTTGTCGGTGTGTGTGTGTGTGTGTGTCGGTGTGTGTGTGTGTGTGTGTTGTCGGTGTGTGTGTGTGTGTTGTCGTGTGTGTGTGTGTGTGTTGTCGGTGTGTGTGTGTGTGTGTGTCGTGTGTGTGTGTGTGTTGTCGGTGTGTGTGTGTGTGTTGTCGGTGTGTGTGTGTGTGTGTTGTCGGTGTGTGTGTGTGTGTGTGTGTGTCGTGTGTGTGTGTGTGTGTTGTCGGTGTGTGTGTGTGTGTGTGTGGTGTGTGTGTGTGTGTGTGTGTGTGTGTGTGTGTGTGTGTGTGTGTGTGTGTTGTCGGTGTGTGTGTGTGTGTGTGTTGTCGGTGTGTGTGTGTGTGTGTGTTGTCGTGTGTGTGTGTGTGTGTTGTCGGTGTGTGTGTGTGTGTGTTGTCGGTGTGTGTGTGTGTGTGTGTGTGTGTGTGTGTGTGTTGTCGGTGTGTGTGTGTGTGTTGTCGGTGTGTGTGTGTGTGTGTGTCGTGTGTGTGTGTGTGTGTTGTCGGTGTGTGTGTGTGTGTTGTCGGTGTGTGTGTGTGTGTTGTCGGTGTGTGTGTGTGTGTTGTCGTGTGTGTGTGTGTGTGTGTTGTCGGTGTGTGTGTGTGTGTTGTCGGTGTGTGTGTGTGTGTGTGTGTGTGTGTGTGTGGTGTGTGTGTGTGTTGTCGGTGTGTGTGTGTGTGTGTTGTCGGTGTGTGTGTGTGTGTGTTGTCGGTGTGTGTGTGTGTGTTGTCGTGTGTGTGTGTGTGTGTTGTCGGTGTGTGTGTGTGTGTGTTGTCGGTGTGTGTGTGTGTGTTGTCGGTGTGTGTGTGTGTGTGTGTGTGTGTGTGTGTGTGTGTGTTGTCGGTGTGTGTGTGTGTGTTGTCGGTGTGTGTGTGTGTGTGTTGTCGGTGTGTGTGTGTGTGTGTTGTCGGTGTGTGTGTGTGTGTTGTCGGTGTGTGTGTGTGTGTTGTCGGTGTGTGTGTGTGTGTTGTCGGTGTGTGTGTGTGTGTTGTCGGTGTGTGTGTGTGTGTGTTGTCGGTGTGTGTGTGTGTGTGTTGTCGGTGTGTGTGTGTGTGTGTGTGTCGGTGTGTGTGTGTGTGTGTTGTCGGTGTGTGTGTGTGTGTTGTCGGTGTGTGTGTGTGTGTGTTGTCGTGTGTGTGTGTGTGTGTTGTCGGTGTGTGTGTGTGTGTGTGTGTGTGTGTGTGTGTGTGTGTGTGTGTGTGTTGTCGGTGTGTGTGTGTGTGTGTTGTCGTGTGTGTGTGTGTGTGTGTCGTGTGTGTGTGTGTGTGTTGTCGGTGTGTGTGTGTGTGTGTTGTCGGTGTGTGTGTGTGTGTGTTGTCGGTGTGTGTGTGTGTGTTGTCGGTGTGTGTGTGTGTGTTGTCGGTGTGTGTGTGTGTGTGTTGTCGGTGTGTGTGTGTGTGTTGTCGGTGTGTGTGTGTGTGTTGTCGGTGTGTGTGTGTGTGTGTTGTCGGTGTGTGTGTGTGTGTTGTCGGTGTGTGTGTGTGTGTGTTGTCGGTGTGTGTGTGTGTGTTGTCGTGTGTGTGTGTGTGTGTTGTCGGTGTGTGTGTGTGTGTGTTGTCGGTGTGTGTGTGTGTGTGTTGTCGTGTGTGTGTGTGTTGTCGGTGTGTGTGTGTGTGTGTTGTCGGTGTGTGTGTGTGTGTGTTGTCGGTGTGTGTGTGTGTGTTGTCGGTGTGTGTGTGTGTGTTGTCGGTGTGTGTGTGTGTGTTGTCGGTGTGTGTGTGTGTTGTCGTGTGTGTGTGTGTGTGTTGTCGGTGTGTGTGTGTGTGTTGTCGGTGTGTGTGTGTGTGTGTTGTCGGTGTGTGTGTGTGTGTGTGTTGTCGGTGTGTGTGTGTGTGTTGTCGGTGTGTGTGTGTGTGTGTTGTCGGTGTGTGTGTGTGTGTGTCGGTGTGTGTGTGTGTGTGTTGTCGGTGTGTGTGTGTGTGTGTTGTCGGTGTGTGTGTGTGTGTGTGTTGTCGGTGTGTGTGTGTGTGTTGTCGGTGTGTGTGTGTGTGTTGTCGGTGTGTGTGTGTGTGTGTTGTCGGTGTGTGTGTGTGTGTGTGTTGTCGGTGTGTGTGTGTGTGTTGTCGGTGTGTGTGTGTGTGTGTGTTGTCGGTGTGTGTGTGTGTGTTGTCGGTGTGTGTGTGTGTGTGTGTGTGTGTGTGTGTGTGTGTTGTGGTGTGTGTGTGTGTGTGTGTGTGTGTCGTGTGTGTGTGTGTTGTCGGTGTGTGTGTGTGTGTGTTGTCGGTGTGTGTGTGTGTGTGTTGTCGGTGTGTGTGTGTGTGTTGTCGGTGTGTGTGTGTGTGTTGTCGGTGTGTGTGTGTGTGTGTTGTCGGTGTGTGTGTGTGTGTGTTGTCGGTGTGTGTGTGTGTGTGTGTGTGTGTGTGTGTGTGTGTGTGTGTGTGTTGTCGGTGTGTGTGTGTGTGTGTTGTCGTGTGTGTGTGTGTGTGTTGTCGGTGTGTGTGTGTGTGTGTTGTCGGTGTGTGTGTGTGTGTGTGTTGTCGGTGTGTGTGTGTGTGTGTTGTCGGTGTGTGTGTGTGTGTGTGTCGGTGTGTGTGTGTGTGTGTTGTCGGTGTGTGTGTGTGTGTTGTCGGTGTGTGTGTGTGTGTTGTCGTGTGTGTGTGTGTGTGTGTGTCGGTGTGTGTGTGTGTGTGTTGTCGGTGTGTGTGTGTGTGTTGTCGGTGTGTGTGTGTGTGTGTTGTCGGTGTGTGTGTGTGTGTTGTCGGTGTGTGTGTGTGTGTGTTGTCGGTGTGTGTGTGTGTGTTGTCGGTGTGTGTGTGTGTGTTGTCGTGTGTGTGTGTGTGTGTTGTCGGTGTGTGTGTGTGTGTGTTGTCGGTGTGTGTGTGTGTGTGTGTCGTGTGTGTGTGTGTGTGTTGTCGTGTGTGTGTGTGTGTGTTGTCGGTGTGTGTGTGTGTGTGTGTGTGTGTGTGTGTGTGTGTGTGTGTGTGTGTGTGTGTGTGTGTGTGTGTTGTCGGTGTGTGTGTGTGTGTTGTCGGTGTGTGTGTGTGTGTGTTGTCGGTGTGTGTGTGTGTGTGTTGTCGGTGTGTGTGTGTGTGTTGTCGTGTGTGTGTGTGTGTGTTGTCGGTGTGTGTGTGTGTGTTGTCGGTGTGTGTGTGTGTGTGTTGTCGGTGTGTGTGTGTGTGTTGTCGTGTGTGTGTGTGTGTGTTGTCGGTGTGTGTGTGTGTGTGTGTTGTCGGTGTGTGTGTGTGTGTGTTGTCGGTGTGTGTGTGTGTGTGTTGTCGGTGTGTGTGTGTGTGTGTTGTCGTGTGTGTGTGTGTGTGTTGTCGGTGTGTGTGTGTGTGTGTGTTGTCGGTGTGTGTGTGTGTGTGTTGTCGTGTGTGTGTGTGTGTGTGTGTGTGTGTGTGTCGGTGTGTGTGTGTGTGTTGTCGGTGTGTGTGTGTGTGTGTGTGTGTGTGTGTGTTGTCGGTGTGTGTGTGTGTGTTGTCGGTGTGTGTGTGTGTGTGTTGTCGGTGTGTGTGTGTGTGTTGTCGGTGTGTGTGTGTGTGTGTCGTGTGTGTGTGTGTGTGTGTGTGTTGTCGGTGTGTGTGTGTGTGTTGTCGGTGTGTGTGTGTGTGTGTTGTCGTGTGTGTGTGTGTGTGTTGTCGGTGTGTGTGTGTGTGTGTTGTCGGTGTGTGTGTGTGTGTGTTGTCGGTGTGTGTGTGTGTGTTGTCGTGTGTGTGTGTGTTGTCGGTGTGTGTGTGTGTGTTGTCGGTGTGTGTGTGTGTGTTGTCGGTGTGTGTGTGTGTGTGTTGTCGGTGTGTGTGTGTGTGTGTTGTCGGTGTGTGTGTGTGTGTGTGTGTGTGTGTGTGTGTGTGTGTTGTGGTGTGTGTGTGTGTTGTCGGTGTGTGTGTGTGTGTGTTGTCGGTGTGTGTGTGTGTGTTGTCGGTGTGTGTGTGTGTGTTGTCGGTGTGTGTGTGTGTGTTGTCGGTGTGTGTGTGTGTGTGTTGTCGGTGTGTGTGTGTGTGTGTTGTCGGTGTGTGTGTGTGTGTGTTGTCGGTGTGTGTGTGTGTGTGTGTGTGTGTGTGTTGTCGGTGTGTGTGTGTGTGTTGTCGTGTGTGTGTGTGTGTGTTGTCGGTGTGTGTGTGTGTGTGTTGTCGGTGTGTGTGTGTGTGTGTGTCGGTGTGTGTGTGTGTGTGTGTTGTCGGTGTGTGTGTGTGTGTGTTGTCGGTGTGTGTGTGTGTGTTGTCGTGTGTGTGTGTGTGTGTTGTCGGTGTGTGTGTGTGTGTTGTCGGTGTGTGTGTGTGTGTGTTGTCGGTGTGTGTGTGTGTTGTCGGTGTGTGTGTGTGTGTTGTCGGTGTGTGTGTGTGTGTGTTGTCGGTGTGTGTGTGTGTGTTGTCGTGTGTGTGTGTGTGTGTGTTGTCGGTGTGTGTGTGTGTGTGTTGTCGGTGTGTGTGTGTGTGTGTGTGTGTGTGTGTGTGTGTGTGTTGTCGGTGTGTGTGTGTGTGTGTTGTCGGTGTGTGTGTGTGTGTGTTGTCGGTGTGTGTGTGTGTGTTGTCGTGTGTGTGTGTGTGTGTTGTCGGTGTGTGTGTGTGTGTGTTGTCGGTGTGTGTGTGTGTGTGTGTGTGTGTGTGTGTGTGTGTGTGTTGTCGGTGTGTGTGTGTGTGTGTTGTCGGTGTGTGTGTGTGTGTGTTGTCGGTGTGTGTGTGTGTGTGTGTCGTGTGTGTGTGTGTGTTGTCGGTGTGTGTGTGTGTGTGTTGTCGGTGTGTGTGTGTGTGTGTTGTCGGTGTGTGTGTGTGTGTGTTGTCGGTGTGTGTGTGTGTGTTGTCGGTGTGTGTGTGTGTGTTGTCGGTGTGTGTGTGTGTGTGTTGTCGGTGTGTGTGTGTGTGTGTTGTCGGTGTGTGTGTGTGTGTGTTGTCGGTGTGTGTGTGTGTGTGTTGTCGGTGTGTGTGTGTGTGTTGTCGTGTGTGTGTGTGTGTGTTGTCGGTGTGTGTGTGTGTGTGTTGTCGGTGTGTGTGTGTGTGTGTTGTCGGTGTGTGTGTGTGTGTGTTGTCGGTGTGTGTGTGTGTGTGTGTCGGTGTGTGTGTGTGTGTGTTGTCGGTGTGTGTGTGTGTTGTCGGTGTGTGTGTGTGTGTGTGTGTGTGTGTGTGTGTTGTCGGTGTGTGTGTGTGTGTGTGTGTGTTGTCGGTGTGTGTGTGTGTGTGTGTTGTCGGTGTGTGTGTGTGTGTGTTGTCGGTGTGTGTGTGTGTGTGTGTTGTCGGTGTGTGTGTGTGTGTGTTGTCGGTGTGTGTGTGTGTGTTGTCGGTGTGTGTGTGTGTGTTGTCGGTGTGTGTGTGTGTGTGTTGTCGGTGTGTGTGTGTGTGTGTTGTCGGTGTGTGTGTGTGTGTGTTGTCGTGTGTGTGTGTGTGTTGTCGTGTGTGTGTGTGTGTGTTGTCGGTGTGTGTGTGTGTGTTGTCGGTGTGTGTGTGTGTGTGTTGTCGGTGTGTGTGTGTGTGTGTTGTCGGTGTGTGTGTGTGTGTGTCGTGTGTGTGTGTGTGTTGTCGGTGTGTGTGTGTGTGTGTTGTCGGTGTGTGTGTGTGTGTGTGTGTCGTGTGTGTGTGTGTGTGTTGTCGGTGTGTGTGTGTGTGTGTGTTGTCGGTGTGTGTGTGTGTGTTGTCGGTGTGTGTGTGTGTGTGTTGTCGGTGTGTGTGTGTGTGTGTGTTGTCGGTGTGTGTGTGTGTGTTGTCGGTGTGTGTGTGTGTGTTGTCGGTGTGTGTGTGTGTGTTGTCGGTGTGTGTGTGTGTGTTGTCGGTGTGTGTGTGTGTGTGTGTGTGTGTGTTGTCGGTGTGTGTGTGTGTGTTGTCGGTGTGTGTGTGTGTGTGTTGTCGGTGTGTGTGTGTGTGTTGTCGGTGTGTGTGTGTGTGTGTGTGTGTGTGTGTGTGTGTGTGTTGTCGGTGTGTGTGTGTGTGTTGTCGGTGTGTGTGTGTGTGTGTTGTCGGTGTGTGTGTGTGTGTGTGTCGGTGTGTGTGTGTGTGTGTGTTGTCGGTGTGTGTGTGTGTGTGTTGTCGGTGTGTGTGTGTGTGTTGTCGGTGTGTGTGTGTGTGTGTTGTCGGTGTGTGTGTGTGTGTGTGTCGGTGTGTGTGTGTGTGTGTTGTCGGTGTGTGTGTGTGTGTGTTGTCGGTGTGTGTGTGTGTGTGTTGTCGGTGTGTGTGTGTGTGTGTTGTCGGTGTGTGTGTGTGTGTTGTCGGTGTGTGTGTGTGTGTGTGTGTGTGTGTGTGTGTGTTGTCGGTGTGTGTGTGTGTGTTGTCGGTGTGTGTGTGTGTGTGTTGTCGGTGTGTGTGTGTGTGTTGTCGGTGTGTGTGTGTGTGTGTTGTCGGTGTGTGTGTGTGTGTGTGTGTCGTGTGTGTGTGTGTGTGTTGTCGTGTGTGTGTGTGTGTGTGTGTGTGTGTTGTCGTGTGTGTGTGTGTGTGTTGTCGGTGTGTGTGTGTGTGTTGTCGGTGTGTGTGTGTGTGTGTTGTCGGTGTGTGTGTGTGTGTGTGTGTGTCGGTGTGTGTGTGTGTGTGTGTTGTCGGTGTGTGTGTGTGTGTGTTGTCGGTGTGTGTGTGTGTGTTGTCGTGTGTGTGTGTGTGTGTTGTCGGTGTGTGTGTGTGTGTTGTCGGTGTGTGTGTGTGTGTGTCGTGTGTGTGTGTGTGTGTGTTGTCGGTGTGTGTGTGTGTGTGTTGTCGGTGTGTGTGTGTGTGTGTTGTCGGTGTGTGTGTGTGTGTGTGTCGGTGTGTGTGTGTGTGTGTGTCGTGTGTGTGTGTGTGTGTTGTCGGTGTGTGTGTGTGTGTGTGTGTGTGTGTGTGTGTGTGTGTTGTCGGTGTGTGTGTGTGTGTGTTGTCGGTGTGTGTGTGTGTGTGTTGTCGTGTGTGTGTGTGTGTTGTCGGTGTGTGTGTGTGTGTTGTCGGTGTGTGTGTGTGTGTGTGTCGGTGTGTGTGTGTGTGTGTGTGTGTGTGTGTGTGTGTGTGTGTGTGTGTGTGTGTGTGTGTGTTGTCGGTGTGTGTGTGTGTGTGTTGTCGGTGTGTGTGTGTGTGTGTGTCGTGTGTGTGTGTGTGTGTTGTCGGTGTGTGTGTGTGTGTGTTGTCGGTGTGTGTGTGTGTGTTGTCGGTGTGTGTGTGTGTGTTGTCGTGTGTGTGTGTGTGTGTTGTCGGTGTGTGTGTGTGTGTTGTCGGTGTGTGTGTGTGTGTGTTGTCGGTGTGTGTGTGTGTGTGTTGTCGGTGTGTGTGTGTGTGTTGTCGGTGTGTGTGTGTGTGTTGTCGTGTGTGTGTGTGTGTGTTGTCGGTGTGTGTGTGTGTGTTGTCGGTGTGTGTGTGTGTGTGTTGTCGTGTGTGTGTGTGTGTGTTGTCGGTGTGTGTGTGTGTGTGTTGTCGGTGTGTGTGTGTGTGTGTTGTCGGTGTGTGTGTGTGTGTTGTCGGTGTGTGTGTGTGTGTGTTGTCGGTGTGTGTGTGTGTGTGTGTGTCGGTGTGTGTGTGTGTGTGTGTGTGTTGTCGGTGTGTGTGTGTGTGTGTTGTCGGTGTGTGTGTGTGTGTGTGTCGTGTGTGTGTGTGTGTGTGTTGTCGGTGTGTGTGTGTGTGTTGTCGGTGTGTGTGTGTGTGTTGTCGGTGTGTGTGTGTGTGTGTTGTCGGTGTGTGTGTGTGTTGTCGGTGTGTGTGTGTGTGTGTTGTCGGTGTGTGTGTGTGTGTTGTCGGTGTGTGTGTGTGTGTGTGTCGGTGTGTGTGTGTGTGTGTTGTCGGTGTGTGTGTGTGTGTTGTCGTGTGTGTGTGTGTGTGTGTTGTCGGTGTGTGTGTGTGTGTTGTCGGTGTGTGTGTGTGTGTGTGTTGTCGGTGTGTGTGTGTGTGTGTGTCGGTGTGTGTGTGTGTGTGTGTGTGTGTGTGTCGTGTGTGTGTGTGTGTTGTCGGTGTGTGTGTGTGTGTGTTGTCGGTGTGTGTGTGTGTGTGTTGTCGGTGTGTGTGTGTGTGTGTCGTGTGTGTGTGTGTGTGTTGTCGGTGTGTGTGTGTGTGTGTGTGTGTGTGTGTGTGTGTGTGTGTGTGTGTGTTGTCGGTGTGTGTGTGTGTGTGTTGTCGTGTGTGTGTGTGTGTTGTCGGTGTGTGTGTGTGTGTGTTGTCGTGTGTGTGTGTGTGTTGTCGGTGTGTGTGTGTGTGTTGTCGGTGTGTGTGTGTGTGTTGTCGGTGTGTGTGTGTGTGTGTTGTCGGTGTGTGTGTGTGTGTTGTCGTGTGTGTGTGTGTGTGTTGTGTGTGTGTGTGTGTGTTGTCGGTGTGTGTGTGTGTGTGTTGTCGGTGTGTGTGTGTGTGTGTGTGTCGGTGTGTGTGTGTGTGTGTTGTCGTGTGTGTGTGTGTGTGTTGTCGGTGTGTGTGTGTGTGTGTTGTCGGTGTGTGTGTGTGTGTTGTCGGTGTGTGTGTGTGTGTGTTGTCGGTGTGTGTGTGTGTGTTGTCGGTGTGTGTGTGTGTGTGTTGTCGGTGTGTGTGTGTGTGTTGTCGGTGTGTGTGTGTGTGTGTGTGTGTGTGTGTGTGTGTGTGTGTGTTGTCGGTGTGTGTGTGTGTGTGTTGTCGGTGTGTGTGTGTGTGTGTTGTCGGTGTGTGTGTGTGTGTTGTCGTGTGTGTGTGTGTGTGTTGTCGGTGTGTGTGTGTGTGTGTTGTCGGTGTGTGTGTGTGTGTTGTCGGTGTGTGTGTGTGTGTGTTGTCGGTGTGTGTGTGTGTGTGTGTGTGTGTGTGTGTGTGTGTGTGTGTGTTGTCGGTGTGTGTGTGTGTGTGTTGTCGGTGTGTGTGTGTGTGTGTTGTCGTGTGTGTGTGTGTGTGTTGTCGGTGTGTGTGTGTGTGTGTGTCGGTGTGTGTGTGTGTGTTGTCGGTGTGTGTGTGTGTGTTGTCGTGTGTGTGTGTGTGTGTTGTCGGTGTGTGTGTGTGTGTGTTGTCGGTGTGTGTGTGTGTGTGTGTGTGTGTGTGTGTGTGTGTGTGTGTGTGTGTGTGTTGTCGGTGTGTGTGTGTGTGTGTTGTCGGTGTGTGTGTGTGTGTTGTCGGTGTGTGTGTGTGTGTGTTGTCGGTGTGTGTGTGTGTGTGTGTGTGTGTGTGTGTGTGTGTGTGTGTGGTGTGTGTGTGTGTTGTCGGTGTGTGTGTGTGTGTGTGTCGGTGTGTGTGTGTGTGTGTTGTCGGTGTGTGTGTGTGTGTTGTCGGTGTGGTGTGTGTGTGTTGTCGGTGTGTGTGTGTGTGTGTGGTGTGTGTGTGTGTGTGTGTGTGTGTGTGTGTGTGTGTTGTCGGTGTGTGTGTGTGTGTGTGTGGTCGTGTGTGTGTGTGTGTGTTGTCGGTGTGTGTGTGTGTTGTCGGTGTGTGTGTGTGTGTGTTGTCGGTGTGTGTGTGTGTGTTGTCGGTGTGTGTGTGTGTGTGTGTGTGTCGTGTGTGTGTGTGTGTGTGTGTTGTCGGTGTGTGTGTGTGTGTTGTCGGTGTGTGTGTGTGTGTGTTGTCGGTGTGTGTGTGTGTGTTGTCGGTGTGTGTGTGTGTGTTGTCGGTGTGTGTGTGTGTGTGTGTGTGTGTGTGTCGGTGTGTGTGTGTGTGTGTGTCGGTGTGTGTGTGTGTGTGTTGTCGGTGTGTGTGTGTGTGTGTGTTGTCGGTGTGTGTGTGTGTGTGTGTGTGTGTGTGTGTGTGTTGTCGGTGTGTGTGTGTGTGTGTTGTCGGTGTGTGTGTGTGTGTGTTGTCGGTGTGTGTGTGTGTGTGTTGTCGGTGTGTGTGTGTGTGTGTTGTCGGTGTGTGTGTGTGTGTGTTGTCGGTGTGTGTGTGTGTGTGTGTTGTCGGTGTGTGTGTGTGTGTGTCGTGTGTGTGTGTGTGTGTTGTCGGTGTGTGTGTGTGTGTGTTGTCGGTGTGTGTGTGTGTGTTGTCGTGTGTGTGTGTGTGTGTGTTGTCGGTGTGTGTGTGTGTGTTGTCGGTGTGTGTGTGTGTGTTGTCGGTGTGTGTGTGTGTGTGTTGTCGGTGTGTGTGTGTGTGTGTTGTCGGTGTGTGTGTGTGTGTGTTGTCGGTGTGTGTGTGTGTGTGTTGTCGGTGTGTGTGTGTGTGTGTGTTGTCGGTGTGTGTGTGTGTGTGTTGTCGGTGTGTGTGTGTGTGTGTGTCGTGTGTGTGTGTGTGTGTGTGTGTGTGTGTGTGTGTGTTGTCGGTGTGTGTGTGTGTGTGTGTGTCGGTGTGTGTGTGTGTGTTGTCGGTGTGTGTGTGTGTGTTGTCGGTGTGTGTGTGTGTGTGTCGTGTGTGTGTGTGTGTGTGTTGTCGGTGTGTGTGTGTGTGTTGTCGGTGTGTGTGTGTGTGTTGTCGTGTGTGTGTGTGTGTGTTGTCGGTGTGTGTGTGTGTGTTGTCGGTGTGTGTGTGTGTGTGTGTTGTCGGTGTGTGTGTGTGTGTGTTGTCGGTGTGTGTGTGTGTGTTGTCGTGTGTGTGTGTGTGTGTTGTCGGTGTGTGTGTGTGTGTGTGTTGTCGGTGTGTGTGTGTGTGTGTTGTCGGTGTGTGTGTGTGTGTGTGTGTGTGTGTGTGTGTGTGTGTTGTCGGTGTGTGTGTGTGTGTGTTGTCGGTGTGTGTGTGTGTGTGTTGTCGGTGTGTGTGTGTGTGTTGTCGGTGTGTGTGTGTGTGTTGTCGTGTGTGTGTGTGTGTTGTCGGTGTGTGTGTGTGTGTGTCGGTGTGTGTGTGTGTGTGTGTTGTCGGTGTGTGTGTGTGTGTGTTGTCGGTGTGTGTGTGTGTGTTGTCGGTGTGTGTGTGTGTGTGTGTGTGTGTGTGTGTGTGTGTTGTCGGTGTGTGTGTGTGTGTTGTCGGTGTGTGTGTGTGTGTGTTGTCGGTGTGTGTGTGTGTGTTGTCGGTGTGTGTGTGTGTGTGTTGTCGGTGTGTGTGTGTGTGTTGTCGTGTGTGTGTGTGTGTGTTGTCGGTGTGTGTGTGTGTGTGTTGTCGTGTGTGTGTGTGTGTGTTGTCGGTGTGTGTGTGTGTGTGTGTGTGTGTGTGTGTGTGTGTGTGTGTGTGTGTGTGTGTGTTGTCGGTGTGTGTGTGTGTGTTGTCGGTGTGTGTGTGTGTGTGTTGTCGGTGTGTGTGTGTGTGTGTTGTCGGTGTGTGTGTGTGTGTTGTCGGTGTGTGTGTGTGTGTGTTGTCGGGTGTGTGTGTGTGTGTTGTCGGTGTGTGTGTGTGTGTGTTGTCGGTGTGTGTGTGTGTGTTGTCGGTGTGTGTGTGTGTGTTGTCGGTGTGTGTGTGTGTGTGTGTGTGTGTGGTGTGTGTGTGTGTGTGTTGTCGGTGTGTGTGTGTGTGTGTTGTCGGTGTGTGTGTGTGTGTGTGTCGGTGTGTGTGTGTGTGTGTCGGTGTGTGTGTGTGTGTTGTCGGTGTGTGTGTGTGTGTTGTCGGTGTGTGTGTGTGTGTTGTCGGTGTGTGTGTGTGTGTGTTGTCGGTGTGTGTGTGTGTGTGTTGTCGGTGTGTGTGTGTGTGTGTTGTCGGTGTGTGTGTGTGTGTGTTGTCGGTGTGTGTGTGTGTGTTGTCGGTGTGTGTGTGTGTGTGTTGTCGGTGTGTGTGTGTGTGTGTGTCGTGTGTGTGTGTGTGTGTTGTCGGTGTGTGTGTGTGTGTGTTGTCGTGTGTGTGTGTGTGTGTGTTGTCGGTGTGTGTGTGTGTGTTGTCGGTGTGTGTGTGTGTGTTGTCGGTGTGTGTGTGTGTTGTCGGTGTGTGTGTGTGTGTGTGTCGGTGTGTGTGTGTGTGTTGTCGGTGTGTGTGTGTGTGTTGTCGGTGTGTGTGTGTGTGTGTGTTGTCGTGTGTGTGTGTGTGTGTTGTCGGTGTGTGTGTGTGTGTGTGTCGGTGTGTGTGTGTGTGTTGTCGGTGTGTGTGTGTGTGTGTGTGTCGTGGTGTGTGTGTGTGTGTGTTGTCGGTGTGTGTGTGTGTGTGTTGTCGGTTGTGTGTGTGTGTGTTGTCGGTGTGTGTGTGTGTGTTGTCGGTGTGTGTGTGTGTGTGTGTTGTCGGTGTGTGTGTGTGTGTGTTGTCGGTGTGTGTGTGTGTGTGTCGTGTGTGTGTGTGTGTTGTGTGTGTGTGTGTGTTGTCGGTGTGTGTGTGTGTGTGTGTGTCGTGTGTGTGTGTGTGTGTTGTCGGTGTGTGTGTGTGTGTTGTCGGTGTGTGTGTGTGTGTGTGTTGTCGGTGTGTGTGTGTGTGTGTGTGTCGTGTGTGTGTGTGTGTGTTGTCGGTGTGTGTGTGTGTGTTGTCGTGTGTGTGTGTGTGTGTGTTGTCGGTGTGTGTGTGTGTGTGTGTTGTCGGTGTGTGTGTGTGTGTGTTGTCGGTGTGTGTGTGTGTGTGTTGTCGTGTGTGTGTGTGTGTGTTGTCGGTGTGTGTGTGTGTGTGTTGTCGGTGTGTGTGTGTGTGTGTTGTCGGTGTGTGTGTGTGTGTGTTGTCGGTGTGTGTGTGTGTGTGTTGTCGTGTGTGTGTGTGTGTGTTGTCGGTGTGTGTGTGTGTGTGTGGTGTGTGTGTGTGTGTGTGTTGTCGGTGTGTGTGTGTGTGTGTGTGTGTTGTCGTGTGTGTGTGTGTGTGTGTTGTCGGTGTGTGTGTGTGTGTTGTCGGTGTGTGTGTGTGTGTTGTCGGTGTGTGTGTGTGTGTGTTGTCGGTGTGTGTGTGGTGTGTGTGTGTGTGTGTGTGTTGTCGGTGTGTGTGTGTGTGTGTCGGTGTGGTGTGTGTGTGTGTGTCGGTGTGTGTGTGTGTGTTGTCGGTGTGTGTGTGTGTGTGTTGTCGTGTGTGTGTGTGTGTGTTGTCGGTGTGTGTGTGTGTGTGTTGTCGTGTGTGTGTGTGTGTGTGTGTTGTCGGTGTGTGTGTGTGTGTGTTGTCGGTGTGTGTGTGTGTGTGTGTTGTCGGTGTGTGTGTGTGTGTGTTGTCGGTGTGTGTGTGTGTTGTCGGTGTGTGTGTGTGTGTGTTGTCGGTGTGTGTGTGTGTGTGTGTCGGTGTGTGTGTGTGTGTGTTGTCGGTGTGTGTGTGTGTGTGTTGTCGGTGTGTGTGTGTGTGTTGTCGGTGTGTGTGTGTGTTGTCGGTGTGTGTGTGTGTGTGTGTCGGTGTGTGTGTGTGTGTTGTCGTGTGTGTGTGTGTGTGTTGTCGGTGTGTGTGTGTGTGTGTGTCGGTGTGTGTGTGTGTGTGTTGTCGGTGTGTGTGTGTGTGTTGTCGGTGTGTGTGTGTGTGTGTTGTCGGTGTGTGTGTGTGTGTGTTGTCGGTGTGTGTGTGTGTGTGTTGTCGGTGTGTGTGTGTGTGTTGTCGGTGTGTGTGTGTGTGTTGTCGTGTGTGTGTGTGTGTTGTCGTGTGTGTGTGTGTGTGTGTCGTGTGTGTGTGTGTGTTGTCGGTGTGTGTGTGTGTGTGTTGTCGGTGTGTGTGTGTGTGTGTCGGTGTGTGTGTGTGTGTTGTCGTGTGTGTGTGTGTGTGTTGTCGGTGTGTGTGTGTGTGTTGTCGGTGTGTGTGTGTGTGTGTTGTCGGTGTGTGTGTGTGTGTGTTGTCGGTGTGTGTGTGTGTGTTGTCGGTGTGTGTGTGTGTGTTGTCGGTGTGTGTGTGTGTGTGTTGTCGGTGTGTGTGTGTGTGTGTTGTCGGTGTGTGTGTGTGTGTTGTCGGTGTGTGTGTGTGTTGTCGGTGTGTGTGTGTGTGTGTGTTGTCGTGTGTGTGTGTGTGTGTTGTCGGTGTGTGTGTGTGTGTGTTGTCGGTGTGTGTGTGTGTGTGTTGTCGGTGTGTGTGTGTGTGTGTGTTGTGTGTGTGTGTGTGTGTTGTCGGTGTGTGTGTGTGTGTTGTCGGTGTGTGTGTGTGTGTGTGTGTGGTGTGTGTGTGTGTCGTGTGTGTGTGTGTGTGTCGGTGTGTGTGTGTGTGTGTTGTCGGTGTGTGTGTGTGTGTGTCGGTGTGTGTGTGTGTGTTGTCGGTGTGTGTGTGTGTGTGTTGTCGTGTGTGTGTGTGTGTGTTGTCGGTGTGTGTGTGTGTGTGTGTGTTGTCGGTGTGTGTGTGTGTGTGTGTCGGTGTGTGTGTGTGTGTGTGTTGTCGGTGTGTGTGTGTGTGTTGTCGGTGTGTGTGTGTGTGTGTTGTCGGTGTGTGTGTGTGTGTGTTGTCGGTGTGTGTGTGTGTGTGTGTGTGTGTGTGTGTGTGTGTTGTCGGTGTGTGTGTGTGTGTGTGTCGGTGTGTGTGTGTGTGTTGTCGGTGTGTGTGTGTGTGTGTGTGTGTGTGTGTGTGTGTGTGTGTGTGTGTTGTCGGTGTGTGTGTGTGTGTTGTCGGTGTGTGTGTGTGTGTGTGTCGTGTGTGTGTGTGTGTGTTGTCGTGTGTGTGTGTGTGTGTTGTCGGTGTGTGTGTGTGTGTGTGTGTGTGTGTGTGTGTTGTCGTGTGTGTGTGTGTGTTGTCGGTGTGTGTGTGTGTGTTGTGTGTGTGTGTGTGTGTTGTGTGTGTGTGTGTTGTCGTGTGTGTGTGTGTGTGTTGTCGGTGTGTGTGTGTGTGTGTTGTCGGTGTGTGTGTGTGTGTGTTGTCGGTGTGTGTGTGTGTGTGTCGGTGTGTGTGTGTGTGTGTGTGTGTGTGTGTGTGTGTGTTGTGTGTGTGTGTGTGTGTGTGTCGTGTGTGTGTGTGTGTGTGTTGTCGGTGTGTGTGTGTGTGTGTGTGTCGGTGTGTGTGTGTGTGTTGTCGGTGTGTGTGTGTGTGTGTTGTCGTGTGTGTGTGTGTGTGTTGTCGGTGTGTGGTGTGTGTGTTGTCGGTGTGTGTGTGTGTGTTGTCGGTGTGTGTGTGTGTGTG